>NC_045453.1:2941852-3081108 GCF_002776525.5 Piliocolobus tephrosceles
TGTGTAGTGTGTGTTGCATGTGTGTATGTGTGTGGTGTGTGTGTAGTAGGCATGTGTAGAGTGTGTGTGTTGTGTAGTATGTGTGTGTAGTGTGTGTACAGCATGTGTGTGGTGTGTGTAGTGTGTGTGTGGTGTGTAGAGTGTGTTGCGTAGTGTGTGTGTAGCGTGTAGAGTGTGTGTGGTGTGTGTGGTGTGTATGTAGTAGGTATGTGTAGTGTGTGTGTTGTGTAGTGTGTGTGTAGAGTGTGTGTGTGTAGCATTTCTTTACTTTCTGGCACTATCAGATGCTCCAGGCTCATCTTGTAGTATTTCCTGCCCAAGTCCTATAAACAGCAATTTCTCCAAGGAGCCTTGGATCCTTTTATTGGAGAATGGTATTAGAAACCAAATTTCAGTGCTACGTGTGCTTGTTGCTACGGAGTATCCTTGCTTCTAAGCCCTCTCGCCTGACAGTAAGGAAATATATGTGTGTATACTAGCCCGTGTGTGCGTGTGTGTGTGTGTGTATATATAACTTTCTATATGTAATAATCTGCATCTATATTAAGCTAAACATGAGTTCATTCTGGTATCTCCAATTCTAATCTGTTGCCACATGGATCATTCTAGCCTCCTCCTCAGGGGTCATTTTTATCAGAAGCAATGTTGCTTAGTAACATAGCAGACATATGTTTATCTGTTTCTAGGAAACAGAGCTTCCAAAGGTCAAATTCTCATGCAAAAGAGGAAAAGGTTTTGTTAACCCTTTACTTATATTTATCAGTGAGGCTCTCCACTGCTCTGAGGATAAAGAACAAATTCTTTGACCTGAAAGGCTCTGCAGTGACCTGGCCTGGTAATTCCAGGCTCATCTCCCACCACGTTCCTTATCGAGCCCTCCATGACAACCACACGGGTCTCCTTCAACTCTCAAACTCATCACACACTTCCTTCTACCCCAAGTTCTTTGCCTATGCTAGGCCCTCTGCTGGACTTCTCTTTCCTCCCCTCTACCTGGCTGCCTTCTACTCATCCTTCTGATTCAGCTCAACCCACACTTTTACAGGAAGCCATTCCTATCCCCAAGACCAGGTTGGCGTCCTTGTTTGAGGCTTGCACTGTATACTTTTATTTTGTAGCACTTACTATAACTGCAATGTTACATTTACTTATCCTTTTCTTCCACTAGAATATGAACTATTTGAGTGTACGGTTGGAGTCTACCTAGCTAACTAGTGTATAATATCTGCCCATTTTCTCTGTTCTTTATTCAATGAGCACTTATCCAGAGCTTCCTAGGTGTTAGCCCCTTTTCTAGTGTCTGGGCATACGGCAGGGAGGGAAACAGGCAAAAACTCTCTTCTCTTGGCACTTATTTTTTAGTGGAGGCGGCAATAAGCAGACAGAAACTAATGTCAGTTGGTAAATGCTGTAGAGAAAAATTCAGAGTGAGGGAGTAAAGAGTGCTGGGGCACTGCTATTTTTGAAAGGAGGGCCTGGAATGGTGTCTCTGAGAAGGTGGCATTTGAGCAAAGACTTGAAGGAAGTGAGGGAAGGGGGTGAGGGCGGGAAATATCAGAAAGAAAAACATCCCAGGCAGAAGGAACAGCCAGCGCAAAGGCTGAGGTTGGACAGCGCATGACTGAGGGAAGGAACAGTGAGTGCTTTAAGGGAGGTGTCTCATCCCATTCCCATAAAGCTTCCCGCATCCATTTCACAGAGGAGGAAACCGAGCTCCAGGAGGGGAGTCCTTTACACCAGGGCACCCAGCTGTGGGGGTGGAGCTGGGGTTTGAACAGTAGTGTGGTGCCAGGGCTAGCATCCCTCTGAAGTCTCTAACAACAGGCCAGGCCTCTGCCAGACTGGGAGGAAACGGAGGCCTTCCCAGCCCTGGTGGACCTGCCTAGAGCTAGGCTATGCTGGCCTTGAAGGCACAGGCATCCATCATCCAGGGTGACTTCCAGTCTCCTGGTTGGTGAGGACTGCACAGAACTTTGGAGGAGGATAGGTTAGGCTCCGCTCATGAGGTGGCCGAGGAGGACATGGCACTCATTTGCCTGTCCTTCCACATGGCCAACTTCTGCTGGCCCTCCCACAGCACTTGAAGCCTGCACATTCACGATCCTCATGGACAGAAGTGTACACAGGCTCAGAGGCCAGAAGTACTACCCGAGGCCACACGATTCAGCTGCTCACCGTGTCTTCCCCGAACCTGCACGATTCAGACCAAAGCTTTCTCTGGGGTTGGCGTGTGTTACCCCAAGAGGGAATGTCTCCTTGAATTTGGTACTCTAGGCACTTCACTCGACTCATCTTAACTCCAGCCCTGCCCTGCAAAGGAAATAAGTGAAAGTCACTCCTATTCACAGCCTGTTCACCCGCACCCACCTAGGTCGTTCTAGGCGATCAGACATGGGTCCTGTTCTCCAGGAGCTGCCAATCCAATGGAGGAGGCTGACACTGAAACAAAATCACGACCGTCAGAGATCAAAGCAAACAGTGCAGGCAAAAGGAGAGCCCAGACGGAGGGGTCCCTGGGGTGAGTGGGTGTGTGTGCCCAGGGAGGGCTTCCAGGAGAAGAGGCCCCACAACTGGGCCTTGGAGGGTGAGGGTGTGTTTGGCCATTGGCAATGCCCCCAAGAGAACACCCCTCTTGGGCGGTGCACTCCACTGTCCCACAGAGAAAAAATTGCAGAGAAAAGAGGGAGGGGGCTCGTCAGATTCTTTCTCGCAGCCTTCAGGTGGCGCCCTTGAGCCACGGAGTCGCAAGCGCCGGAGGAGACTGTCCCGACCTGAGGACCTCAGAGAGGACCCAGGGTCCTACCTGGGGGCTGTGTGGGGTGGGGGGTGGGGGGAAGGGGAAGTGGGAGAGTGGGAGTGAGCAGGGGGGAGGCACCTGGGCTTGGGGCAATAGGGGCTCTCCAGTGGTGTGGAGAGGCAGGCGGCGGGGGAGGGGTGTTCTCCAGCACCCCCCCGCCCGCCCCGCCCCTACGCCCGGGGACCGCGGGCTGGAAGCCCCAGTTCACTAAGCCCGGGCGCTGGCGATCCAGATCTGCCTGGAGGGGAGGGGAGGACGATGGATTGGAGCCCCCGCACCCTCACCCCAGACCATCACACGCCTTCCAGTCCCTCTCTGTGCTAACTCTCCGGGCGTCCTCGCCGGCTGCGGGCGGAGCTCGCTCCGCTGCGCTCGGCGATCCCCGGCCCCCGCCCCTTCTCCTGTCCCTCTGTCCCCGGATCCCCCCCCCAGCGGCCGCCACCGCCGCCGTACAGCTCCGCGCGGCGCGAGCAGGTACGTGCGCCTCGGCAGCTGCTCCGGGCCGGGCCGGGAAGGGGGCGGGAGACCGGGAGGGCGAGGCAGTGGCGGCCAGGCCCGCGCCCTCCGGGCTGCGCCGCAGGAGAGACCCCCGCAGGCGGACGCCGGCTGCTGGAAGGCGGACGGGCACCGGGAGGACGCACCCTCGCCCGCCGGCCGCCGGGCGCCCTTCGCCCCCGCGTGGGGGGGCAGGGAGGGAGGCCCGGCACAGGTACGCACGCGGAGAGGGGACTGCGGGGGGCAGCTGGAGGCCGAGGGCCGGGGGCGGGGAGTGGGGGCGAGGGACAGCTAGACTGACCTCGCGGCCCGCCGAAGGACATGCGGCCAGGGGACCCGGCCTCCCCGGGCCTCCGCCTGGTCCGATTCGGCCTGCCCCGGCCCGCGCCTGTGGTCAAGGGCAGGAGCAGGGGGTGTGGACTGCGGGCCAGCGGGAGCTGGCGCGGTGGGCAGCCAGCGTGCTGGGGCTTTCTGCGCGCAACTTTGGGTAGAACAGCGTGGACCTGCGTGTGCGTATCTACGCGCCCCAAGGCTTTGTGTACAACTCGTGCGTGTGTCTATCGATTGGGTTTTGTGAAGCTTCATCCACAGCCGCTGTGCGTCCCTCTCTCCGGGTGTCAGTGCGCGCGGTTGGTGGGGTATTGGGCTCCTGCGGGTCTTGGTGGATCTGGCTTGGATCTTACTCCCAGGGGCACTTAAGAGTGTGTGTGTGTGCGTGTGTGTGTACTCGCGCGTGCGTGTGACCAGTCCTACCCCCTCCCAGGGTATGGGTAATCGTGTGGCCGGAAGATCTGAGGGTCACACTACGTGGCTTCTGGGTGTCTGTGGGTACTGCTGTGGGAACAGCTGCTGGGGGAGTGAGTGTGGAACTGGAGTGTTCCTTTCAGGACCTGTCTGACTGCAGATGAAATTAGTAACTGGTGGGGTCGTGGGGTGTGAACGGTGAGCAGGAGCAGCTGTGTCAGTTGGTGTGTTTCTGTTTCTGTTTGGGTAACTGGGCACGGCCTTTGTGTAACTGGTGAGTATCTCTGAACCTGTGCATGAAACAGAGAGATGTCCTAACTCTGGGTGAGAGGAATCCTCTTTTTTCTCTGCCCTCTCACTGTGGCATCCTAAGAAAAAAGTTTTGGGGTCCTGCAGCATGAAGGAGAGCCCTGCTCCCAGAATTTGGGAGCCCCAGATTTCTTCCAGGTTATGGAGGCATCAACATGTCAGTCTGGGAAAGGGGTTCCTGGGCCACTCCAGGAGCTAAGTTGGGTGGAAGGTGCTGAGGGTGTGGTTGGGGGCCACTTCTGAGCACCCACGTGGCACCCACTGCTGGTACTTGTTTGTGGCTGGGCACTCAGGAAAATATTTTTGGTGCTGAGAGTAAAAAGCCAACCAATAAACAAATCTCCTTTTTCTGTCTATTCACTGGAAAGTAAGAGGAGTCTGGGCCCAGGCTAGGGACCCAGATGGAACTGAAACTTATCCCTGCTCTCAAGGTGCTCACGGTTGCTGTTAAACAGCCAGATAAAATGAAGGGTCTATGAGTGAGGGATGCAGAGCCAGGGAAGGCTGGTGGAGTGATGCCACCAGCACGGGGGTATGAGTTTGCAGGTTTGTACGTGATACTAATTCTTAGGGAACCTGCATTCAATTCCTGTCCCACCCTCCCATACAGGCCATGGGATCTTGGCCATGTTTTATGAAATGGAGACAGTAATTCCGGATCGTGGGGCTGGGGAGGGTGATATGAGATACTCCTGCATGAAGTGTCGGGTACACGGCTCAACAGCTAGTAGGTGCTTGGTAAACATTTACTAAAATGGGACTCTGGAAAGAGAGATGTAGTGATAGAAACGGGTTGTAAAGGGAAAGGAGCTTTGTACTCACATGAAAGGCCCTATATGTGCTAAGAGGAGGTGTTTGATGCTAGTCCATATTGACAGGAAGGTCAGAAAGATTGAAAAACATGTCTTCCTGCAATGAGGCTCTTTGAGTTTCATTCATTCATTCCATTCATCCTCACTTCATTTGCTCACATTTACACATACACACACACAGACAGAGAGAGAGACTGAGACAGAGAGAGAACCACAGTGCACTGGAGAATAAACTCCAACATGAAAATGCAGAGAATCATGTGTGTGTGCATGTATGTGTGTGTAGACACACTGGAGCATGTGAGCCACTTTGCACCTGGGGGTCTCTAGCCCGTGGACTTGTGTGCCTAGGGCTCTGAGTGTATGTGCATGTGCCCTCAGGCCATCAGTATATACAAGAAATGATGCAGTTCTGCCGTGGATCAGGAATGACACATGCCAGGCAAGAAAGGGGGCTGAGGTAGGACCTGCCAGGGAGAGGCTAGATCTGCCTAAAAGCCCCGATTGCCAACTCCAGGTGAGTGTTATAAGGGAACAGGGGCCTAAGGTGGCCAGACTCTTTCATTTTGCAGGAGAAGCCAGGAATCCAACATTTAAAATGTAAAATCTAAAATCTTTTGCTTTTTATACATTTGCAACTAATTCACCAAAAACAAATGAACAGGCCAGGAACAAAACAAAGCAAAACTTCTGTCAGCCAAATATGGTCCCCGGGCTGTCAGTCAGTATCCTTCAGCGGGAATGCACATGTGCTGTGTCTGGGTGGGTGTGTGTTCAGGCTGTTGGGGGGGGTAAGTCCTCTTGCAGCACAGAGAGTGTCCCTCTTCTCACCTCTCCCTCCTGGTTCCCCTCCTGTGGTCCTAGTCCAGGTCCCCACCCTTCTGTTTACATAAAAGCATTTGGCTTTGACCTAGTCATGGCTCTCCAGTCTGCCCCTTCCTCTTGGCCCTTTCAGCCATGCCATCCCCAACCTGCTGGCTTCCTTGCTGGACCCCCGTCCTTTACTTTGCCCCCTCCCATCCCATCAGTCCTCCTTTCTTCTGAAGCCGAGGCAGATGTCAGCACTTCCCGCTCCAGCTCCTCAGCTCGCATGGCTCTCAGGCTCCTTGGCCTGGCTTTCAGAGTCCTTTGTGAGCCGGCCCCAGCTGGCCTCTGAGGCAGTCTGTTCCCCTTTCCAGAATGCCCTCATCACCTTCCATTGCTGGGAAATATCCAATTCATCTTCTGAGATCTGGCTCAAATGCCACCAACTCCCAGAAACTTCCCTTCCTCTGTTCCCACAACTTCTGCATTTCTACCCCCTCCCCCACCTCTGTCATCCTTCCCTCATACAATAAGTTTCATGGATTGCACTGGCCAGGGTCTTGCATGCACTATTTTATGAAATCCTCACAACAGCCTTATGAGGGAGGCATTTGATTCATTACCATTTTACAGATAAGAAGAAGACCGAATCTGGAGAGGTCACATCACTTGCCCAAGCTCAAGTGGTAAAGCTGGGATTTGAGCCTGATGTTCACGCTATCTACATTCCCTCCATCATAATAGGAGCTCATCGCTAACACTGAGCACTCAGGGTTCTGAGCATTTTGCATAGGTTATCTCGATCCTACTCCAGCTTTGTGAACTAAAGGGGAGTAGTAGGATTATTTTATAGGTGGGGAAACTGAAGCCAAGACAGGATTAGTGAATTGCCCACAGCCATACCCCAGCTGGTGGTGGAGTGGGATCTGGGCCCGGATCACACTGTTCTGTCATTGTCTTATTCCCTGTCTTCCCCTCTGTCTGGCAGACACCCCCAAGTGGGAATCGTGCCTGACTCACCTTCATGTGCTTGGGGACTGGTGTGATGTCCTCCACAACGGGGAGAGGTTGCTACATTCAAATGACTTCTGTTTTCTCTTCCAGCTGCCAAGGGGCCAAGGGATGAGCTGGGGCCCTCCTTCCCAATGGCATCTCCCCCTGGTCTGGAACTGAAGACATTGAGCAACGGTCCCCAAGCCCCAAGGAGATCAGCTCCCCTGGGCCCGGTGGCCACATCCAGGGAGGGTGTGGAGAATGCCTGCTTCTCCTCAGAGGAGCACGAGACCCATTTCCAGAACCCTGGGAACACGAGACTGGGCAGCTCACCCAGTCCCTCTGGGGGTGTCTCCTCACTGCCCCGATCCCAGCGGGATGATCTGTCCCTGCATTCAGAGGAGGGGCCAGGCCTGGAGCCCGTGAGCCGCCCGGTGGATTATGGCTTTGTTTCCGCCCTCGTTTTCCTGGTGAGTGGGATTCTCCTGGTGGTGACAGCATACGCCATCCCCCGTGAGGCTCGAGTCAATCCGGACACAGTGACAGCGCGGGAGATGGAACGACTAGAAATGTACTACGCCCGCCTAGGCTCCCACTTGGACAAGTGCATCATCGCAGGCCTGGGGCTGCTCACGGTGGGCGGCATGCTCTTGTCGGTGCTGCTCATGGTCTCCCTGTGCAAGGGCGAGCTGTACCGCCGGAGGACCTTCGTCCCCGGCAGGGGCTCCAGGAAGACCTATGGCTCCATTAACCTGCGCATGAGACAGCTCAATGGGGATGGGGGCCAGGCCCTGGTGGAGAATGAAGTTGTCCAGGTCTCAGAGACTAGCCACACCCTCCAGAGGTCTTAAGTACTCCCACCTTATCTGGCTGCTTTAGCTCCATTGCCACAAGATCCCCCCACACCCGCCCCCCGCCAAGGCCTGGGGTTTCAAACTGAGCTCACATAGGGGCTTGTGGAAGAAGTACTGGGTACTGGAGGGAGAGCTCAGGGCCCAGCCCATGCCCCACATGGGCAAGCAGCCCACTGATCCGTTTTGTAGCTGAGGTTTTGCATACGGTTTTGTTTGGAGGATGGCTTCTGCTGCTAAAAATACAAAAGTTTGGAAACCGCTGCTCTTGGAGGATGAGGTTTCTTGGCATTTCTGAAGACCGGGAGCTGTTTGAAAGGTCGCCCATCCCGTTCCCTCATGCCTTGGGAGTGAGGGACCTCTTCTGTCCTTATCGGCTGAGTGAGGGTGTTGAGGGGTCCCTTTCAGCCCTGACCATCTGAGGTGGGAGGTGGCTTCATGATGAGGGGAGAAGTCAGCACCAGTGACCCCCAGTACCCCCACTGACTAAACTGTGATCCTACCCTCACCAGGCCTCAGTTGCCCTGCCTTCAAGTGAGGGGGTTGGACTGGATGACGCCTGAGGTCCCTCTAGTTCTTCCCTGGGAATGGGAACCCAGTCTCTGTCTCCAGTCACCCCTCCAGGGGAGGAAGGCATCCACCAGGCACTAACCATTCTCCCTGCCACTTTCTGGCCTGACTTCAGGGACCACCACAGCCAGCAGCTCTCATGGTCTCAGGAAAGAGCTCCCTGGTGGGGTTGGGTTCAGTTCAAAGCTTGCGACAGCCTGGTTTTCATCTTGGGGTCTAATTTCTTGCAGTGACACATTTTTACAAAGCCAAGTGCACAATATTCCCCAGTTCTTTGGGCAAGAAGGATCTTTTACACAGGAAAGGGTGAGGGCTTTATTGTATTTCTGTGGGCATGATGCAGGCCTTGATCACCTTCTCCTCAATAGTATGTCTCTTGCTCCTGACCTTATTCGGATAGCAGGAAAAAAATTTTTTTATGTTGAATTTGTAACCTTAATCTCCCCCACTCTCCCACTGTAAAGTGAAGCCACAGTTTATTCGGGGTAGAAATCAGGCACATTTGGGTGGCCTAGACATGCTGGCCACATTGCCATTTGTTTTTTTCTTATGAAATGTTTCTAGGTTCCTGCAGACTCTCTTTAAACTCTTGATAAGGAAAGGAAGTAGGCCCTGGGGCAAGAAGATATAGGTGTTTGAGGACTGTGGGGAGGCATCCTTCAGTTTGAATGGCCCCCGAGGGCTTCGAGAGCACATGCCTTATAAGCCACTGGTGTAGAGACCCTACAGGAGTCATTTTAGTGAACCCCCTGCCCACTGTAGGTCCTACTTACTCCATCTCAGTTGGCCACATGGGCCGAGGATCCTGGTTCTTGGGGATGGGAGGGTGGGGTGGGCATGGAGTCTGCAGGGTAGAGAGGCCCTGATGAGCTGTAACTTGAGCCTTCAGTCCAGTAAGTTGAACATCTGGGGAGTGTAATATCACAGCTTCTATGACAGATCAAATATCTGCTCCTACTGGTAGGTTTTACCAATTGCTGAGAGCTAGAGGAAGGCTGGAAGGGACAAGGGTTGTTTATCTTGGCTTCCCAGATTTTTGTTGTGGTACTGAAGGGGTGTGGTTTGAAAAGAGCAAAGCTCCAAGATGGTAAAAGATTGACAAGTCCTAGGCTTCCGCTGTTGTGTCGCTTTCTCCCAGGCTCCAAGCAGGCACAGCCACAGAACGTGGCATGAGCTGTTCTAAGTAAACTACAGAGGATTGGACATCCCAAATCATGGGCTAAGGCTTTTCAATCCATAATGATAATAAAAAAAAATATCAACCAAGTCATATGGATTACTGTGATGGTGGCAGTCTCATTTGGATACTAATGATCTGTCATACCTGTTGAGTGAATGCATCTGGGACCATCAGTTCATATCAGTTTAAATGCAACGAGTTTATTTAGGGGAGAAATCAGACACATTTGGGTGGCCTGGACATGCTGGCCACATTGCCATTTGTTTTTTTCTTATGAAATGTTTGGTGTTAATCATCAAACAGATTTAGGGGCTAAATCTGTTTGATGATTAAATCCCAGGAATCTCAGGTTTTTCTAAGCCAGAGAAGTCTGCTTTGCATTCTAACGTTGAAACTCTTTTAGAAAATGTGTATAATGGACCAAGGCAGTTATTACCTTGTCAGTGAACTAAGAAAGCTTGAGAGATGACAAAAACATTTCCCATGATTACATCTGAGATCTGCCAGCTGGTGGATCAGAAACAGGTTTAAGGAGGAGGTGATTAGGAACATGGAGTAGGGTGCTGAGAACTTTCTTTGCAGGCATCCCAGGGGCCCCTGTGGTTACTGAAATGTGCCTCTCCTCCAGGAACTGCCTCTCCCACCCAACCCGCTCCTAGGGCCCCAAACCTTGCTTTTCCTGGTGCATCAGAACAGATACCGATTTTGGAATCGGTAAGACTAAAGTTGGAATCCAGGCTCTGCCACTTACTGGCTGTGTGACCTTGGGCAAGTTACTCCACTTCTTTGAGTCAGGATTTCTCTATCTGTGAAGTGGGTTTAATGAAAGCTCTGCCTCAGGGTGGTGGTGCAGATTACAGATAAAATGGAGAACTGCATAGTATAAGGTCCAGGAATGATGATGCTCTCCTTCCCCACCTCAACTGGGGATAGCTGGATTAGGCCTCAGATGCTGTGGCCAACCCTTCTGCCTTTCTCCTGTCACACTTCACATCCCAGATCAGCACATCTTGTCAGCTCCACTTTCAGAATCTGATCGCTGTCCACCCTCGGCTGTCACTGCCAGTCCGGGGTTGCTCACTGGTGTTCTGGCTTTCTCTCTTACCCGCTTCTCCTCCCCTCCTCGCCGTCCCACCACCAGGGTCATCCTCCACTCAGCAGCCAGAGGAAGGCCAGAGGGTGGTCAGGTCATGCCACTCCTCTGCTCAAAACTCTCCTATGGCTCCCTCTCCAGGCAAAAGCCAAAATTCTCACCACAACCAGTGGCAGATTTATAGCAAGACTGGCAAAGCGTAAGTGTCCGGGCCTCTCTCTAGCACAAGCCCCTTCCAAGGCCCTGAATTATCTATCTTGAAGATGCCCCCCTTGGACTGCATAAGCTTCAGGTAACCCCAAACCGGGGTTCATCCCTCACAGTGGCCTACAAGGCCCTAAGCAATTGGGCCCCTGTGCTTCTCTGACCTTCTCTCTCACCCCTTACCCTCTTGCTTACTCACCCCGGCCACACTGGCCTCTTGACCATTCCCCAACCTTACTGGGCACGCTTACATCCAAGGGACTTCAGACGTGCTGTTTCCTCTGCCTGGAAGGTACTTCTCCTCAATATCTGCAAGGCCCACTCCCTCACCTCCTTAGGGGCTTTGTTCAAATATCTCCTCTTCAGTGAAGCCTTTGCTGAACACCGTATTTAAAATTGTACCCCACCCCACCTCATTCCCTTTTCTCCTTCGTGGCCTTATTTTTCTCTGATCACTAATCATGACCCAGCAGGCTGAGCCTTGTACTTGTCTTTCCCACCCACGACCTCCCCTACTGGATTACAAGCTCCATGAAAGCCGGAATTTAGGTCTAACTGGTTCTTGCTGTACTCCCAGTGTTAGAAACATGTTTGGCACATTATAGGTGCTCATTGTTGAATGGATGGATGAATACATGTAACAAAAGCTTCCTATACCTGCCGGTGCTGCAGAGCCATATGCAGGACTCAGAAGGCCCATGGCTCCTTCTCAAACTCCTGGAGCCCTCTAGGGGTGATGATCAGTTGTGCAAAGGATCACATGCCTCAAAGGCGCTGATTTTGTCACTGGACCCTGCAGCTGGGAACTTGGGAACCCATTTGCCTTCCTCTCCCTGGGCCTTGGTAGGGCTTTATGTGGAAGGGTTAGAGGGGTCTCCCTCATGAAGACCCTTCTCCCCCAACCTTGTTGGGACATAGCCAGCTTCCAGCTAGACCTGGGAGACATTTGCTGGGTGTTTAGGGGCCTGTGAGATAAACCAACTGGATTCTTCCCATCCAAGGACCTTGAGTGCCCAGGCCTGGCCCTTTGGAACCCCAGTATCCATGATCACATCTACTCACTTACCTCAGGCATCTCCCAGCCAAAAATGCCAGCTGCCTGAGATTCCACCATTATTATTACTCCCTTCCTTGAGAATGAGCATTAATTTCCCTGGGATTCTCTTTAAAATGTCCTCCCTATATGTACATATCTATACACACGTGCATATGTGCATGAGCACACACATGTGCATGCACGTACACACACACACACACACACACACACACAGAGCTTTCTCTTGTCTGACTTAGCCCAGAGGCCAAGGACACCAATCTTGTAAAGCAGCTTCAAGCCAGGACATCCTCTGGATGATTGACGATATTTTCTGTTTCTCCACCAGCCATAGGCCTTACAGTTCCCAGGATGCCAACCTCACAGCAACAATCAAGTTTCTCCTCCCCAGGTGAAGCTGGTTTCTCTGTATTCTTCCTGCTCCCCGCACCCTTAGCAGGATGGGGAGAGATGTCCAGAAGCGTTTCTGTCCTGGCATTTCTGGAGGGGACTGTGTGGTCCTGAGCTGGGAACCAGAACTAGGTCCTGCTGGTCACACCTTCTCCCTGTGGGCCTTTAGGCAAATTACTCCATCTCTCTGGTCTACCAGAGGAAAATTGGAAACCTTCCCACTCTGTCGTCTCTGAAAGCTGGGGGATCAGAGAACACAAGCGGAGGGCTTTCCGAAGTTGAGAGCTTGGTACTCTGGGTCTGGAGAGCTTTGAAGGGGCAGGAGTAGGGGGGAAAGGAGGCATTATTAAGAAGCCACAGGAAATGGGGTTCTGTGTCAGGTTCTGTCAGGAAGCACTCACAAAGTCAGGGAGGCCCTCCATCTGGGCCTGCTCATCTCTCCTGCAGAATGGACTCCTTTTGACGGTCCCCAGGAGGTACATTTCAGCTAGAGAAAGAGAAACTTGCTGAGATTTGGGCTGGAGTGGTAGGGAGCTTCTTGTCAGTGAAGGTATGTTAGCATCTACTGGTCAGGTGTTGGATATCTTAGGGATGGAGCACAGTGGAGATGGGTAGGATTTAGCCAAGAGACTCCCCAAGCTTCCAACCCCCGCTTTGAGGGGAGCCAATGTCCCAATGGCCAGAGGCCTGGCTAAAGACAGTAACAACCCTGGCCCTGTAGTATCTTCTTGTCTTTGGCCCAAAACCCCTCTTCGCCACATTATTTCTCTTCTAGATCAAGCTGTTCCATGAGCAAATGGACAGGACCAGGACACCTAAATGGTGCAGAGGGTTGCAGGATGACCATCTTCCTCCTCCCAGAGGGCCAAGTGATTCTGAGCTTTCTCCCTACTCAAATCTCAGAGGGCTTGTCAGAGGCAGAGTCCCTTACAGAGGAGGTGCACTGAGGATGGTCCGTCAGATGAGTGGGACTGCCTGGATGCTTGGTTGTAGTTTAATGCCTCTTAGCCTGTTTCCTCATCTGTAAAAGGGTGGTGCCAATAACAGTGCCTTCCCCATAAGGCTGTGGTGAGCAGAAAATAAAATGATACCTGTAAAGCACTTAGCACGGTGCCTGGCACCCCATAATTGTTTGATGTTAGCTATTCGTGTTCGTTTTCATTCATTCATTCACACACAATCTGCATTCCTCCCTGAGCTAGGCGCTGTAGGGTACACATAGACCCTGCTCTTGAGTTGGTCACAGGCTGTCTGGGGAAACAGGACAGTGATTGCTGCTGTGATGGTCATGCACAGTGGACTCTGTGTGTGGAGGAGAGATCTGATTGAACTGGGGTCAGAAAGCGTCACCCTTCTTCCAGGAAAGAAGGGTGTGTCTAATGGGAATCTTAAAACAATGAGGCAGTACCAGTGTGAAGAGAGAGTGGAGAGAAGGAAAGGCACTCAGGGCAGAGGAACAGCATAAGCAGAGGCTCAGAGGCTACACAGCCTGGCATGCACTGTGGTGGTGGTGGCGGGGGGGGGGGGGGGGGGGGGGGGGGGGGGGGGGGGGGGGCGGGGGGTGGAAGGGAGGTCTGCATTCTGGGCTGGAGTGTGGGATGAGGCATACTGAAGGGCATGCCTCAGCGTTTCATCATCTATAGAATGGGGACAGCCACAGTACTGAAGTCACAGGGCCATTATGAAGACTCAGTTCACACAGAGACAATGTATAGCACATGGAGAGAGGTCACTGTCAGCTACTATAAAGCTTGCAGATGTGTGTGGCAAGAAGAATCTTCTGATGTCATGCACTTTAGGGGTGACACTGGCACTGGGGAGGCCCATCCATGGGACTGTGGACTCCAGTATCCCCAGCCCTTCTCTCAGAGATCCTGCTGCAGCCAGAGGACATGACCTCAAGCTCCAGGTACTTCATCTCAACAACCTGTCCCTACTTGGGCTCTGAGCCACCAAGGTCAAGGTGGCGGCCGCTGCTCTCCTGGGCTGACGGGGAGGTTAGTGAGTGCAAGGAAAGCTGGCCCCAGGGGAGCAGGGAGGGCAGAGGAAGAAGGCGGCTTCCATGCCAACCTCTTCCCGGGTGGCTCAGTGTCTGGGCCAGTACTGACTTAGGGCCAAGGGCATTTAGCAAAAGCCATTTCTCTCCCATCTCATCTTTCTTCTCCTCCTCCAATCTCCCCCTATTCCTCTCTTTTTGATTCCTTTTTCTGTCCGCATTTCATTTTATTGAAGTCACTCATGGGGGTTAGGCACCCACGGGAGAGTTGTTACTACTGCTGACTCTCCTCCTGACAGTCCCCACCCTTCCTCATCAGATTAAAGCAGGGACCCAAGTGCAAATGCCTGCAGGGCTCGGCAGGTGACATTAACAAACTAAGCAGGTGGCTGTGACAGCGGCAGGATTAAAGGGGAGGTCTGCTTCAATTCCTGCTGGCTGATGCCCTGTGGTGGATGGGCTCAGGGTTACCAGAAGTCCCGAATTTTCAAGAGCAGCTGGACTGCTGGACTTTTGTGTGGGTAAAAGAATGCTGAAAGGGATTATCCCGCTGCCTGAGAATGGTGGTTGAGGACAAGGAAGTGTCCAATGAGATGCCACCTGCTGGGACCAGACCTCCACACCCTTCCCCATGCCCAGGACTTACTAAATCACTTAAGAAGGGGACTGATGCCTGCCTCCCAGCTGCAGGGCTAAGCTGCAGGGCCTGTGGACCACCTGAGTGTTACCCATCCAAGCACCCTTTATTCATTCTTTCAACAAAGATTTGAGCACTCTGTGCTAGGTTTTGGAGATACTGCACTGAACAGATAAAAAATGTAAGGAGGGTATTCTTGAGAGGGCTTGAAATGTATCTTCTGGAGCTCAGAAGAGTTTGTGAACATGGAGATGAGGTCTATTTCTGACCAGAGAATTCCTGAGGTGGGAAGGGCCCCGTGGGAACAGCCCATGCTGACTTGAAGGGATGGTGGTATTGGGGATTAGGGAGGAGGAGGGACAGTCCTACCTCCCCTCGCAGTGTCCTAAGGCCCTTGTAGGTAGGTAGAGGACCCCAGTGTTCCTGGGGCTCCAAGCACTGATGCAGCAAGGTGAGAGGAGGCTGAGCTGTGGGTTGCACAGGTGACTGCAGCCCAGCATACTACGTCAAAGAGATGGGCTGTGAGCCTCTTAGATAGGACAGAGATCCCCACTCCTCTCTGAGGGTCCAGGACAAAGCACTCGCCACCACCCCCAAATTATCCATATACTCTACTGAAAACCCCAGCATCAAACCAAACCAAACCAAACCAAACCCAAAACCCTAGCATGAATTAGAGTAAGAACACCTGTAGCTAGGCATAGTGGCTTGTGCCTGTAATCTCAGCTACTCCAGAGGCTGAGGCGGAAGGATCACGAGGCCAGGAGTTCAAGACCAGCTTGCGCAACATAGCAAGACTCCCATCTTGAGGATCACTTGAGGCCAGGAGTTTAAGGCTGCAGTGAGCTTTGACCATGCCACTGCACTCTAGCCTGGGCAACAGAGACTCTGTTACTTAAAAAAACAAACAAAACAAAAAACAAAAAACAAAAAACAAAATCTCCTCTCACCAACATCATCATGGCCACTGAAGAAACTTTACTTTTCTCCCTTCCTCCCCCTCACCCACCACAATGGAGGAGCAAGAGACCTCAGAAGAAGCCAGAGACTACCTCTTGGAAGTTTGGGAGTTGGAAAGTTTAAGCTGGGCTGGACTGAGTTTGAAAACCAAAGTGCCCAGTTAGTTACTGGCTGGGCCCAAGATGTTAAGAAAGGAGTATTTGATAGAGGTCAGCTGGATAAAAAGAAAACACTTCATGTTTGTACACTGCAATGAACCAGTTACTTATTACACACATTAAGTCACCCAATTTTTAAGCAATAGTGTTCTCTCTGTGCCAAGCCCTCATCTATGTCTTTACATGTACTAGATCACTTAAAACTCACAACAATCCTATAGAGGGGTCCTATCACTACCTCCATTTGACATATGAGGATGCTTTGGCATAGCCAGATTAAGTGACTTGCTGAAGGTCACACCACTGGTAAAGAACAGAGTCAAAACTCAAATTTAATAGCTGCCATCATGCATCTTTCAAATTTAATAAAATGCCGCCAGTCAGAGCACATTTGTGGGCAAACCTGGGCTATCAGCTGTCACTTTGATGCCGGTGGTTTACATGTAAATTGGGAAGCTCTGTGGGGAAGAGGAGGAGGGCAGGTTAGGGGAGCACTAAACTCAGTCCAGCCCATGGCCCACTTAGTCATGGACTCTCACAGACAGGCAGGATCTTGGGGAGGTGGGTCCATCCTTATCTACATTTTACAGATGGGGAAAGCCAAACTTGTCCAAGGCCACCATGGCTGAGGGCCCCTGGGCCATCCCTCTCTTCATAGGCTTCTCACTTGAATTTCTGTCCTGAGAACCAAGAAACCTAGAGGATGGAACTGCTCCCATGCTTCCTTCTGAAGGAGGAGAGGGCAGGGATCTGTATTGGGTGGCAAGAAGCCTAGGTCCAGACCCCCTCCTCTCAGGATGCCTGCCTGTCCCCAAGAGTGGGCCATCCTGGGTGAGGAAGCAGCAGACACTGACCTGACCTAGCTCCAAAGGCCTCCTCCAGCACCTTTAGGGAGGCTGGCCGCTGACCAGGGTGCTGAACCTGTACAGCACTTTCCTCTTCTCAGCCTAGCTGCGGGAACTGGGACGGGGAAAGAAGGGGTCCCTCATATTTTTGTCACTCAGGGACCTCCATGACTGATTTGGGCAGTGCTCACTGGAAATGCCTTGGACTTGGAGCCACAATTTGTGGTCTGCGTGGCCTTGGGAAAGTCACTCAACAGCTGTGGACCTGCTTTCTCATCTGTCAATAGGGAAGAGTAACTGCCATCCTACTGAACTCAGAAGGCTGAGGTGAGCAGCACATGGGGCCAGGTGACAGAGCCCTGCGCAGAGTCTGAGCCCATTCCTGCGGCCCAGGGAAGTCTCTTAGGAGCTCCCTGTCACATATGGGCTTCTTGAGCCTGTTTCTTCCTCTGGGGAATGAAGGTTGTGCAGGTGGTTTCAGATGCTCCTCCTAACCACGTGCTCTGGGCACTGTGGCTGCAGGTGGAAGTACTCAGGAGCATAAGGCATGCTGTGCAAACAGGACTGACTGAGGAGCCTTAAGACCATCCTGGGGATTATGAAGAACACAAGTCCTGACGTGGTTTCCCAGCTTCTGGAATGGGTTTTGCCAGGGACCCATGTACCTCACCTAGAGAGGATGTGAGGTCTGGGTACAGCAGTTCTACTGAAAAGAGCACTGACATGGGTTCCAATCATGATTCTGCCACCCCAGGGGGTATGTGCAGCATCTCAACTAATGCCATTAGCTGTGTTTACCTTGGGGTTGTCAGGGGTAATACATGTGATGAGGAGAAGCCTAGCACACCGTGTGCACCAGATAAATACTTATTTCCTGCACCGGGGGATATTCCAAGGTTCTTCTCTTGTCCTTGAGTCCCACCCTTATCTACCCATCTGACTTCAGTAACAATTGCAGCAAGCACCCACCGAGCCCCAACTCTCTGTTAATAAGACACATTATTTGGTTGGATCTTGCAAGAATCCTGCAGATAGGGGTGATGCTCATTTTGCAGATGAGGATGGCCACACACTGACAAAGGGAAGGCTGTGAGTAACCCATGCTTGACAGAGTCTGAGACTCCTGCTTGACCTTGAGCAAATTACTGGACCTTTCCAATCCTTTCTTTTCTGGTATAGGAAATGGGGATAACACCTCATTATGGTTATGATTTGAAGATACAATGTATGCTATAAAGGTGCTGAATTTTAAAAGATACATGAAACACATTTGAGTGACCCATGGGGGCAAAGGAATGGAGTGGATCCTGGGGGAAAAATCAATGAAAACTTCAAATCAGAGTTCTAATGTGCCATTAACCAAGAGGACTGACTGACTCAATTCTTTGTACTTGATATTCACGTAAAGGAAAAAGACATAGTACATGTGAGCTTCTCACACTTTAAGTGTACACAAATCTCATGGAGAACTGTTTGCGTCAGCAGCATCCTCTCACTACCTTGTCCCTCTAAACCCATGGTGACTCTCACAACACTCACCTTAGGTGGCTCATCTGGAGCACAGCTGTTCAAATGGCCATCCAGTGTCTTCTACTGCACTGCACCGTCAGCCTCATGCTCCTCTAAGCAGGGGCTGGGCCTTCCACTTTGCGCCTCCCACAGGCACTGCCACTTGTGCGGTGTTCAAATCTCCTATCATTGTTGCTGGGTCTGTCCTCAGTCAGCTAGGCCTTGCCACCCCTCCCTGCCTACCATCCTACCTGCCACACTTGCCTTTTGACCCACCCTCCAGGACAGATTCAGGACCAAGCACGGCTGCAGTGACTTGGTACATGTGTCCTGGGGTTAATACAGTGACGCATTAGTCCTAGGGCTCAGCCGCAGTAAACAGAAATTTACCTTTTATAACCAAAAAGGTTATGGTCCAGAGAGCAGCAGGATCACATCATCATTGCTACAATCTGGGGATTAGGAACTCCAGAGCCACACAGCAGCTGCCTATATCTGTGCCTTGTGGTATCCCAAGGGCAATAAAGGGCTGGGGACTTGGATGTCTGTCTTTGAATATCTCCTTTGGTACAAAAAGTCAATAGTGGTTTACACACATACAAGTTTTATGACAGATACACTGGGGATACACATGTGGGGAATCTTCCCTTGCCCTGGTGGAGCCTTATTGGAAATGTACAGAAGTACACAAATTTAGGTGACAAAGAATACAAACTGCTCCACAGATTCTAATTTTCTCCTGTGAAGAGAGGCATGGATCATTAACAGAATGTTATTAACAGTAGAAAGGGAGGCCATAGGAGAAACGAGGTTCCAAAGAGTGAGGCTGCGTGGAACTTGCTACCTATTTCCTAACTACATGTCAACAACTAATGACCATCCAGCACAGGCACACCACCTCCACTGGGAGCACAATACATTCTTGGAGTTTCGGTCTCGAGAGACGCATGACTTCACAATGAAGGCTGACAGACACTGATGACTGAGGAGATGAATGCAGTAAGAAACACAGCTAACTCTTAAGAATTGGGGAAGACACAAGCCTCGGAAGAGAAGGTGAGATGTGGGGGCTGCTGGTACGTCATAGAAATGGTCCGAGATGGTCTATAGCACTTCACCACCAAAAGACAATTTAGAACTAGATCTTTATTCTACTTGTAATTCACTGGATAAACAAAGAAATTTCAAACCAAACCAAAGTGATGATGTGAATCTCATTAGATCTGAAAAGGTCATGAGAACTTTCTCTAGAGACAGAACCTGCCCTGTATCACATCCAGCCCAGAACCATCCCCAAAAGTCTAATCAACTCCTCTGCAGCTCACCAGCCATGTTCATCCCAAGGTGGTGATTATCAAAACCATAGACTGCTCCCCAAGGGGCACTGATTCTGGTCTCTGCCTTGCGTGGTGTAGGTCAAAATTCTTTTTTAAAAAATGGAAGAGAAGACCACAATAAGATGCCACTTCACACTAACTAGGATGGCCATAAGCATGAAAAATAACAAGTGTTGGTGAGGATGTGGTGAAACTGGAACCCTCATAAATTACCAGTGGAAATGTAAAATGGTACAGCTTCCGTGGAAAACTGTCTGGCAATTCCTCACAAAGTAGAATATAGAGCTACCATGTGAATCAGCAATTCCACTCCTCGGTATATACCCAAATGAACTGAAAACATTTGAAACTCAAACAACTGAAAACTCAAAAACTGGTACACAAGTGTTCTTGGCTGCATTACTCATAATAGCCTTTTTGTAGAAACAACCCAACTGTCCATCAACTGATAAAAGGATAAGCAAAATGTGATACATCCATACCATGGATACATGCTACAGCATGAATGAATCCTGAAACCATCACATGAAATGAAAGAAGCCAGACACACAAGGCCATAATATTGAGTGATTCAATTTATGAGAACTGTCCAGAAAAAACAAAAAGAAATCTTTAGAGATAGATGTTAGTGGTTGCCTGGGGCTGGGGGCAAGGTAATGGGGAGTCATGCCAATGGGTGTGTGGTTTCTTTCTGAGGTGGTGAAAATGTTCTGGAATTAGAAATGGTGGTGGATGTGCAACACCGTGAACACACTAAAATCCACTGAATTGCATACTTTAAACAGGTATGTAAATTATGGGTATGTAAATTATATCTCAATAAAGCTGTTATTTAAAAAAGGAGGAACAGGTCACTTAGTACTGATGTTTATTGCTAAGGCTCCAATCTTTTGGGTTCTACAAAATATACACCTGAAACGTTCCAACCTCCTGCTTGATGATTACTCATGACTGGAAGGAGGGAAGTGGCCCAGACCAAAATAAGCACCATCAGCTTGACCAGGAAGTTCCTAAAGGCTCTATTCACTTCCTCCCATAGAACACCAAAGAAAATGACTGTGTTTCTCAGTGTCCTTGATGCAAGGAAACTCACAGAAAATGGCTGATTCTGCAGATGAATCACAATTTTCTGTTTTCAGAAAACAGAATTTTGTATATGACTATCTTTTCGACCTTTGCCACTAGAAAATCTAAGTGGCAAATTTATTGTTTACATTTTATCTTTTCCTCACATCAAGATCCTAAAAGTTATCTACCTTCCCTGCTTCTGTCTGATGGTCCCTATCATCCTTTAAATATTTCCTTTTATAATAAAGGATGTTTTTATGAGCAAACTGCTCTAAGTCCTTTTGGCTGCAAGTATGGTTCAATTCCAAAACAAAAACTAACATTCCTCCCATTTGCCAGCTCTCAAAAGTTATGAGTAATGATTGAATCTGCACCTCTGCCTGATCTCTGGGTCTTTCTTCAAAGCAGAGATGTTCTAAAGGTTTCAAGGTGGTTGGCTTCCCTGTCTCTGGGGTCTTTTACTAAATCACTGCTTGCCATGGGGACTGACAGAAGTACCCAGGTTGTTGCGCAGGACAGCCTCCCCACCCAGGCCCAGCTTCCATCTGAGACTGACCCTGGGCCTAGGCATCGGTTTAGTTTTCATCTACCTGTTCTCAGGCTAAGAAGATAAGCAATCTGAGGCTACAGAAAACAGCCCAGCAGATACCTCAGAAGAGCTACAGTAGCTTGTTTACCTGCAGGTAAATAATAGGTCCTAATTTAGGGGAAGGAATCCAAGGAGCTGAGAAATCAAAGGACCTACATATGGTTGAAATGCTAGCTGCAGAGCGGAAGTGACTACCGCCTTGATCTCGTGCCTCTTAGCCTGGTGCTCTATCGTGCTCTTTCCACTCCAGAACAGGGCTCATCACTGCCCGCGTCTGTCAGGCCTCGGGCTGAAAAGGATCCGGAGAACACCAAAGGTCAGGTGGGCCAGGACGCAAGGCACAGGACTACCTGCTCCTCCCGAAGTTCAACACCATACTCAGATGTAGTCCAAGCTCCTGTGCTCGGTCTGGGCCCCATGGGGTCCAAAAACCAGAGTTAGGCAAGAACCACACAAGGTTCAAGGGAAGTATGGCCTTGAATCATCATTCTTTTCCTCTGCCCCAGTTTACAGGGGTTACCAAACACCGAATGAGACATCCAAATGCTTCAGAGCAGGAAAGCCACCTCCAATTTCATAGGGTTGGCACAAGGCCCTAAGAGGAAGGGACTTGCTTAGAGAAGGGACTTGCTTAGGGTCAGTCACTAAGTTACTGGCAAAAATAAATTAGCCTTCAGGTCTGCTCTGTTTTTTCCTTGGCTTTTTGACTACTGCTGCCCATGCACAGATGGACCTACAAAACTGGCCCAGACAGGAATAGCTGGAGGATTTTGTCTCATCAGAATGATGCAGTCTTTCCACAATGTTCCTGCCCTTGTGAAAGTCATCCTTGTGGCCTATGGGATTCCAGTCACTCACTTCCATTCATGCAGCCAGATGGGGACCCATCTTAGTGATGTCAGAAGCAATGGCAATTAATGAACGGAAGGTGCCTGCGAAGCAAGAATGGGCCCTGGGCAGGAAAAAGAGTCATTCAGCCCTACAGAAACTCAAACTCTAAAGTCTCATAAATGGAAGGAGCTATGCATTAATGTACAAAGAAAAGTGGGAAGCCGGCAACAGGAATTCTGTATTGACATTTGGTTCTTAATAATAACATCCAAAATGCATTCTGTTCTTATAGCACTGCATCTGGTGGAGGATATATGTTGCTGAAGGTTGCCGGAGTCTCCCTTGGGAAGTGGGGAGGAGTTGGTGGTGAAAGGGGAGGAGCTGGTGGTGAAAGAGACACACTGATTTCTCTTTGGGAGCTATCCGCAGCTAGGTGGAGAGCTGCAGCGGGTGTCTTGGCTCTGGTAAGG
The DNA here is from genome assembly GCF_002776525.5 of Piliocolobus tephrosceles. Classification (NCBI taxonomy): domain Eukaryota; kingdom Metazoa; phylum Chordata; class Mammalia; order Primates; family Cercopithecidae; genus Piliocolobus; species Piliocolobus tephrosceles. The sequence continues at coordinate 2,964,549 of NC_045453.1, forward strand.
GGTGGGGAGGCTATCCCAGCCGGCTTGCAAACATATGAGCAGAATCCCGTGCCCCCAGCCTGCAAGAACATGGTTGCTGATGGGGACAGCAGTGGCAGCTCCAGGAGAGTGGAGGGAAGCCTGGGATGTTACATTCTTGAGGCCTTCACAGGTACATGTCATCGTAGCCCGGCGGAGGGAGATGGTCTGGGTTAGGTCTGGAATGGAAAGAGGGGCTGATGAGTTGGAGTGATGGAGAGACCAGGGGGACATGGGCAGACGTGACCCTGCACTGAGGGAACCTGCCCTTCAAAATGATGTGATGGTGTGAGGAATTTAAAAACATGCACTCAAGAGCCAGACAGCCTGGGTTTGAATCCTGACTCCCCCACTTGGTATAAGTTACCTAATCTTTCAGGGTCTCACTTTCTGCATCTATAAAATGTAGACACCACTATCTACCCAAGACTGCTGAAGAAAGGATCCAATGAGTTTCTGACACATACTTAACTTTCAAGAACTGTTAGTTCCTCCTCCTACTTTGAGTTCTCCCCAGAGGGGAGCTGGGGAAAGAGAGGCACTGAGGGATAGGGAGCTCCTAGAAGGCTCCAGGGAGGCATCAGGCAGGGACCTGGAGGAGGCTCCACTCTCCTGGCAGCAAAAGGTGAAGGCAGAGGCAACTGTGTGCCTGGGGCTAGAAACCTTCGTTGCTGCCACACTGAGCCAAGCTGCCATCAGGTCCTACTTCTCAGCATACCTGAGTGACTACCTACCCAGGTGGGCTGGTCCCAATGGGTCCGAAGGGGTCAAAGCGAGCTCCTGGGGGCACAGCGCCTGGAGGAAGCCGGTTTGGGAGGCCTGAGGAAGGGTCAATAAGTGCTCTTGGGAAGCCAGATCTCAGGGGATCCACAATCATGCCACCTCTCCGATGCCTAAGGCAAGAAGAAAAGCTGGGTAAGCAGGTGTGGTAAGGACTGCCCTTGGAGAACAGGTGAGGGAGGTGAGAATGGACCAAGAATGGCTGGGTTGTCTAATGTGGATGGCCCAAGCAGACATGTGGATGGCTGCCTGAGAGCCAGCAAAAAGTGGGCAAGGGCAAGAACACAAAGCCTATACGAAGAGCATACTTCACAGCTGAGTACTTTTGGCTCTGCAGGGGTTGGTTCTTCTGCACAGTGCTTTTGGTTCTGTAGGGCTCCTCAAAATTGAGATCCCTGCCACATCCTGTACCTAAGAGGGCCAACTTGATCCAAGACCAAGAGCCAGAACTTGCCAAGGTCAACTTCAATGCACTCACAAGGTTCTGCAGGGTGCTACTTTAGGTTTAGGACTAATAATAGCATTGAGAAAATTTGTGATGTTGGTTTTTTCTGCTCTTTCCCTTAAGGGCCTCAGGGCAATTTCTGACTGCCTGTAGATTGCCTAAGTCTGGCTCCTGACAGCACCTGTCCCTCATGGAATTCCATGGACCTGACCTCATGTGCTCAAACTAGGATGAATGAGCTGATGGTTCCCAAAATTTTGAGGTCACTGCTTAGTTGTATCCCCACTGTCTATGAATGAGATGCTGAAGTTGGGGTCACTTTGCAGCAGAGGTTAAAATCTAGTTGGAATCATTCAGGGAAGAGAGTGGAGAGCAGAGGCTATAGTAACTTTGTTGGATGCATGATAAGAACCATCCAGAGTCTAATGGGGCTCAGAGGCTCCCTTTATCAAGTAGGGTAATCTCTGAATGGCCCTGAGCTGCCCTAAGGCCCACCATGTGCTCTTCACTATACAGTTGATAAACTAGGGTGGGCAGGGGGACCGGGAAATGGCAGAAGAGCTGCCTGCTGGGCTTGCTCACCTCCTTGCCAACACTCAGCGCTCTCCTGCACTGCTCTAGCTGAGGAGGGGCAGCGCATGTGGCAGTGCTTTCTCAGCCGCTCAGCAACAACTCCCTCCTCCACCCCAAAGGAAGAGACTGACTGAAAACTCTAAAATTAGAAGACGAACTGGGGCTGAAAAGCCACAAGAGCAAGTTGTGTGGCTGCCACCTCCCCAGCAGTACTCACCCAAAAGGGTCTAAGTCTTCTCCCCCGACAGCAAATGGGCCCAGGGGATCACACCTGAAACAAACAAGAGATAATTACTGCAAGTCCCAGAGCAGCCAGGCACCTGATACATGTGGGATCAGAAACACATTTGCAGGCACGGCAAACCCCTGCATGAGACCATAACACAAAGGATATTTCAGGGTGGTCCTTGGCTCAGATGAACAGTGATAATCCTACAATGACAATTATGTAAGAAGGGCGGAACACAAACCTAAAAACATAGATTAAAATATTAAATAGTAATATTTTAAAATAGTAATATTGGTAACGTCCAGATAAATTTTATTCACATCTTTCTCAGTTTCTTCAACTTTTTATAATGAACCAATAAGTTTTACATCAGAAAAATATTATTCTTAAACCCAAAACCAAAATCCCAAAGCTAAGATTCAGACAGAAGCTTCCAAGGTAGAGACAGGTGCATGGAGTCACATACAGCTAGAACAGTGCTTCTCAACCTTTTTGTCAATATAGCCCCTGTATAAAATTTTAGTACTATAGATGTACTGCGTATCTGCGTATCTGTTTATGCATTGTACCTGAAGGAGGGCCACAAACCACTGTAATCTCTAGGACTGCCCCTGACCCCAATAGCCGATTTCTGCCTTCATGGAGAATGCATGAGCTGGAAAGCACATAAATGACTGCATGCTTTCTGGAGAGTAATTCTATATTATCTCTGTAATATATATAGATAGAGATACACATAAAAAAACATAGTCCTTCAGAAGTTTTATATGTCTTTTTTTTTTTAATGGCAGCACTTTTATTTTTTCTTACACAATGATGTGCTGCTAGGCCTAATGTTCTCACATAACAGTAAAAAAAACAAAATTTGTTGTCATCTCTTAAAGACTCAAGAATTGCATACCAAAAAAAAACCTTACATAAATGAAAAGGATGAATAAATTTACAGGTGTAAATGCAAACTGCTTCCAACTCAAGGCAAGTAACAGCCCATGGTGTTCTGGCAGGAAAACATCAGCTAAGAAAGGAAACTGGGTCCTACAGGCAAGACAGAAATGACAACTGGTTCAGGAGCCCTTGCCAGCCTCTAGAGAAATCCCAGAATACTCAGCCCTGATACATTAATACCCTGCACCAGTGGGAGACTGCCAGCCACACAGACCCACCAAGTCATGGACTTGTCCTCCACAGGCATGTTCTCCATCTCAGTCATGAAGTGCCCAAACCACATGTGCCAAGGGTTGAAATCAAAGACATGAACAGAGTATTAAACAAATACCAAGAGAACAGTTAACTTGAATACAAGGTCAGAATCAGCAACAAGTTCTACAATCCACTGCTGATCAAGCTTCAAGGACAAATTTCTTTCCAAAAGCTTATTCCAGTTTTGTGAGACTGGCATGAGGTGTATACATTTGTCAGGGGCAAATTTATACATCTGAATTACCCTATGCAGCAAATGCTACACATCTGCTTGTAGTCCATTTAGAAGCATTTGCGGTGGACATGGAGGGGCCCAACTCGTCATACTCCTGCTTGCTAACCCACATCTGCTGGAAGGTGGACAATGAGGCCAGGATGGAGCTGCTGATCCACACGGAGTACTTGCGCTCTAGGAGTGCAATGATCTTGATCTTCCTTGTGTTGGGCACCAGGGCAGTGATCTCTTTCTGCATCCTGTTGGAGATGCCTGGGTACATGGTGGAGCCACCGGCCAGCACCGTGTTGGTGTACAGGTCCTTGTAGATGTCCACATCACACCTTATGATGGAGCTGAAGGTGATCTCATGGATGCTGCAAAATTCCACGCCCAGAAAGAAGGGCTGGAACAACGCCTCCAAATACTGGAACTGCATGTTGCCAATGGTGATCACCTGGCTGTCAGGTAGTTTGTAGCTTTTCTCCAGGGAGGAGGATGATGTGGCGGTGGGCATCTCCTGCTCAAAGTCCAGGGCGACATAGCACTGCTTCTCCTTGAGGTCATGCACGATCTCCCGCTCGGCCGTGCTAGTGAAGTTGTAGTCACACTCTGTGAGAATCTTCATGAGGTGGTCAGGTTCTGGCCAGCCAGGTCCAGACACAGGATGGTGTGGGGAGGGCACAGCCCTCGTAGACAGGCACTGTGTGTGACTCCATCTCCAGAATCCATGATAATGCCAGTAGTGCGCCCAGAGGCATAGAAGTATGGCCTGGACTGCCACGTACATGTCCAGGGTATTGAAGGTCTCAAACATGATATGAGCCATCTTCTCTCTGTTGGCCTTGGGGTTTAGGGGGCCCTCAGTCAGCAGCACCAGGTGCTCCTCCAGGAACACATGCAGCTTACTGTAGCCAGTGTGATGCCAGATCTTCTCCATGTCTTCCTGGTTGGTGACAATCCTGTGCTCGATGGGGTACTTCAGTGTCAGGATGCTGTGCTTGCTCTGGGCCTTGTTGCCCAGGTAGAAGTCCTTCTGGCCCATCCCCACCATCATGCCCTGGTGTTGGGGGCACCTGACGGTGGAGGGAAACATGGTTCGAGGGGCGTCATCCCCAGCAAAACCAGCTTTGCACATGCTGGAGCCATTGTCAATGACAAGTATGGCAATCTCTTCTTCCACTGTGACTGGTGGAGGAGCGGGAAGAGCTCCTCCTTCTAGGCGGCAGAGCAGCGGGAAGATGTGGAGCACAGGCCGGCAGTAGTGAGTGAGACCCTCTTATAGATCTCTATATTCTTTGATCTGATAATTTTATGTCAAAGTGTTCATTTTAAATAAAGAATAAAGAATTTAAATTAAAATATATTCACAAAGACATCAATCAAGGAAACTGCAGTCAGCTTAAATGGAGACCAGTTAGGAACGTCATGGCAGGTTCCTAAATGTAGCCATGGAAACAATAAAAACCATGTTCTGAGAATGTTTTAAAAATGATGTGGAAAAACACTCATGCTGTCGTGTTAAGTATCGAGGGGAAATGGGGTTTATCAACAGCCTAGGGAAGTTAACTGTGAAAAATGTGTGTATGCAGGGTAGTGGTGGTGGTATGTATAATTACAACTAGAAAGAAGCGTACTGAGAGTGTAAACAGTGACAGTTACTCCTGGGTGGCGAGGTATTTCTTTATACTTTCCTGTTTTTTCTGTAATGGATATGGATATAATACAACAAAAATCTTTAGTATTTTGAAAGATGTGCTTTGGAATCTTCGCAGAGCCCTGGCAAGCAATACAAACCTGACAGTTTCGGGGCAGTGGCAGGTTCCTGCCAGACCTTGGGAAAGCCTTATATACAGCAGCTAATCTAAGCTTACAGGTAAGAAGCCATTAATTAGAGAACTGGGAAAAAATCCAGAAGTAGGTGCTCCTCCAGTCAGTTCCACCTGATGGGTTGGAATCGCAGAATACTGTGATTTAAATGGACAAGGCCAGGTTTCCTAGGGAAGGAATTTTTCCTGACCTAGGTTACTACTCCCAAGCCACAGTTCATGGAGCTAGCAGTCAAAGTTTCTAGCAGCCTCCAATATCCTGCCCAACTGGAGGCAGACCAGGTGGTGCCAGAGGGCAGTGAGCATCTTACCTGACTCCATGAAGTGCCCCCCGACAGAGTGGCAAACATAGGGGGCTTCCAGTGGCTGTTAAAATGCTTGGGAATAAAGAGTCTTGATTGCTCTGAAATATGCAACCATCTCTATTTTTTTCTCTGGACCACGAAATATGGGGAGGAGAGAAGAAACAGAGAACCAAGAAAGGCCAGAAAGGCAGTTGCAGGCTGGGCATGGTGGCTCATGCCTGTAATCCCAGCACTTTGGGAGGTGGAGGTGGGCAAATCACTTGAGGCCAGGAGTTCGAGACCAGCCTGGCCAGCATGGCAAAACCATATCTGTAAAGGCCGAGTGCAGTGGTTGATGCCTGTAATCCAAGCACTTTGGGAGGTCGAGGTGGGATGACTGAGAGTCCAGGAGTTCGAGACTAGCCTGGGCAACACAGTGAGACCCCCTATCTCTATTCCTAAGGAAAAATAGGTGCTGTATTTCCTAAGTTGTTTTTGCTATTAACATTTTTAATGGCCAATACATATTCAAGAGAAGTAAATTTTAAAAATTTACTTAATTTTCTATTGCAAGCATTGATGATGTTTCTGGGGTATGCATGTGTAACTACAAATAACACTGTACTTAATACCTTTCATGTACATTTTTTTTTCTCTATGTTAGAAAACACAGATATCTTACCTTCTGTCACTCCACTACTATATGATGGGAACAAAGAACTAATGTTTCTTTGGTCAACTAATTGAAAGGAGTTGTGCTCAGGAGCCTCAACTACACCTGACTGAGATGATTAGGCCTTGGTCCTTCAAGTTAATGAGATCTAGATAACATTTTAGACTGAGTTGATGCAGTAATGGGTTAAGACTCTTGGAAACCTCAGGGGAAGAAAGATATATTTCATATTTGAGAGGCCAGAGAAAAGACTGTGGTAGATGGAATTCAATCCCCTCTCAAGACTCCACAACTCCTAATCCCCAGTACCTATGAATGTGATGAGAAAGCAATACTGTGATTGTTTTGTTATATGGCACAGTTGACCTCAAAAGGGCACATTATCTCAGTGGGCTAATCTAATAAACAGGACCCCTTAAAAGCACAGAACATGGAATGTGGCAGAAGAAGAATGCCCAAGAAGAGACTCAACACAGCACTGCTGGCTTTGAAGAGGAGGCAGCCACATGAGAAGAAATGCAGAAGGTCTTATGGAACTGAGGGAGAGGGATAGGAACCTTAGTCTTATAACCACAAGGAACTGAATTCTGCTAATGACCTGAATGAGCCAAGCAAATCCATATTCTTGACCTAGAGAATTATGACATAATAAGTGGGTGCAGTTTAAAGCCACTAAGTTCGTGGAAATTTATGATGCACACATATGCTGCAAACACTTTCCTCACTTTACTAGCCTTACACTTTGAGTTCAGTTAGCTAACAGATGTTACGAAGACACTGTTTTTCTAAGTAATTTAAAAGAATAATGAGACTGACTCCAGCATTGGTAAGGATAGGAAAATGACACTGAAACATAGAATGTCAATTAACACAACTGTTTAGAAGGGCAACTGAGCAATAAGTATGAAAATCTCTATAAACAGACTTGGTCCTTAATGTAGTAATTCTATAGGAATCTATTCTAAGGAAACATTCAGAGACGTGCTCCAAATTGCATAAAAGTATGTCCATAAAAGTAATGAATCATTAGTTATAGTAGCCCCAAACCAGAAATGACAGGCTAAAAAAAGAACTTGCATCGTCCTTGAGTTTTCTTCCCTTCATTAAGCCAACCCATCGGCAAGTCCTGCCAGGTGTACTTCCAAACAGACCCTAGAGCCACCTGTCTTATATACCACCATCTACCACCGACCACCACTATTCCTTGCCTGGCTGCCTGTGTCAGCTTCTTCTCTGGGTCTGTTTTTACTCTTGTCCCTCTATAATCCATCTCTACAAAGGAGCCAGAGGGTTATTTTGTTTTTTAATACAAACAATATGAAGTCCCTCCCTTGTAAAACCTGCCTAGTGGCTTCCCATTCTCCTGATCTTGACCCCATGGGCTACATGCACTGGCCTGTGCTTACCCCATGGTGTCATCTCCTATGTCTCTGCTCCACTGCTGTACTGTGTTCCAACCAGTACTTGGAGCAATCCAAGCCAAGCCCATTTCTTTGTTCTTGGAGCAATCTAAGCCAAGCTCATTTCTTCTGAAACAACTGCCAATATATGTATCAAAAGTGGGAAATACTAAGGGCTGAATCCTGCTCCAATGCTCATGAGATATGTTGCTTTGGGCAAGTCAAGCTCTTGGTGCCTCAGTTTTCTTTTGCACAAAACAGAGATATCAAGAGCATCTACCTCATTCTCTTACGAGGCTTAAAAGAGATTGTTTTACATATATTTTACACTTACTGTAACTGCTCAGCCCACAGTAAAAGCTCAATAAATATAAACCATGTTAACATGTACACTGTCAGAATATGACTGGGATTCTTCAAGAGAAAAAAAAAAATCCGTGGTTAACCGAGTCCCAACCACATAACTTTTCAAAACATTGATGGCTCCCATCACCCCATGGATCAAATCCAGCTTCTTAGCACACACTGGCCTTGTGATTTGGTCCTCACATTCATCTTTTCTCCCTTCACATGCTGACATGAGTGAAACAAAAACTCCCCCACTTGTACAGGATGATTTCACAGCCCCATTGGTACCCATCGTTCCCTCTGCATAAAAGTCAATTACCGTCAATACCATAGAACTTTTATTGGTCCTTTAAAACTTAGCTCATCAGGCATCATCTCTATGAAACCTTTCCTTCTACCCTTCAGATTAATCACTCTTCAATGAGGTTCAGCAGATCTCAGACATACTTCTAAAATTGTTTTAAAAAGATTTATGATCCGGAATGAAAAGGGCAATTAGCCCCAATCAACTGTGAGCTCCTTGAAGGCTGAGTCCACACCTCATGACATACTCCCAGTAAGTGGCACATGATGGACTCAGGTTCAAATTCTGGCCTCACCATTTCACAGCTGTGTGACCCAGGGCAAGTTATAAAATCTCCAAGCCCTAGCTTTCTCTTGTGTAAAATACAGATAATAGTATCTACTTCACAGGGTTGTTACATATATACTAAATGAGAACGCTTACAAAAGTGTAGTGCCTGTACATTTAGAGTCCAATAAGTAGAATTCAATAATTTACTATTATAATACAACTTTTCCTTCTTACTGTTGTGAGGAAGTTACTTACTGCACATGAACTTCAGCTTCCTTACCTGCAAAATGGGGAGAGCCCTTATCAATCTCATGGAATTGTTGAGGGGATTAAATAAGAGCACAGGGATTAAATGCCCAGCATTTGTCTGGAATCATTGGCACTTAATAAATAAATACTGGCTATATAAATGTTATTGAACTTTGCTATCCACAGGAAAAAACCAAAGGGATATTATGTGACTCCAACGGGAAAAGAATGAAAACAAATTTTAAGAATAGAGAATAGTTTCACAAGTAATGAAAAATGAAAATTAAATTATTAAAGTAACATAGGTAGAGGACAATCTTTTCAAAATATGGTGCTGGACCAACTGGATAGCAATGTGGAAAAATATAAATCTCACACCACACATAAAAAATATTTTAAATGGATTATAGATCTAAATATAAAAGGGAAACCATTAAAGCTTCTAGGAGAAAATATATGAGGATTTCTCCATGACCTTGGCATAGGGCAAAGACTTCTTAAACAAAAATCAAAAGAGCATGAAACAAAGAGAAAGAACTGAAAAGCTAGATTACATAAAAATTAAGAATGTTTTAACAATAAAGAGAACCCCATTAACAGGGTAAAAAGGCAAGCTACAGAGGGGAGGAAGACATTTGTAATGCATTTACTTAACGAAGGACTTAACTTCAGAAAGTATAAACAATGTCAACAAGTCATAAAAAGACAAGCCAATAGGAAAATGAACAAGAGATTTGATTACCTCTTCACAAAAGATGAAATCCAAATGGCTAGTAAACCTCAAGAAAAAACAAATTCAAAATGTGGCTCATGGACATGAGCCACATTTTACCATGAGGTCAAAACTATTTTATCTCAGAAACTATTTGCTTTTTTTGCTGTGTTGACATTTGCACTGATGGTGCAAAAGCAATAGTGGGTGGAACTGCTGATGCCATAGTATGACTCAAAGCAGTAGCACTAACCTGGCAGTCACTGCATCCTCCCTTACCACTCACTCACCCACATCTAGCTTTACTTTAGCATGTACTTGATGAAGAGGTATAGATTGTCAAGTTTTGTAAAATTTCAATATTTGAATATGTCTTTTTAATATTCTGTGTGAAGTGGGAAATGGGCATAAAGCACTTCTTTTTTTGTTTTTTTGAGACAGGGTTTTGCTCTGTCACCCAGGCTGGAGTGCAGTGGTATGATCATGGCTCACCACAACCTCCACCTCCTGGGCTCAAGCAATCTTCCCACCTCGGCCTCTCAAGTAGCTGAGACTCCAGGGCCACGCCACCACACCCAGCTAATTTTCAGAGACAGAGTTCACCATATTGCCCAGGCTGGTCTCAAACTTCTAGGCTCAAGCAATTCACTTGCCTCAGCCTCCTGAAGTGCTGGGATTACAGGCATGGGCCATCACACCTGGCCTTGCATAAAGCACTTCTACTGCACACAGAGGCACAATGGTTGTCTTGATGAAAAGTACTTGTGCAGTTGTTCAAGTCGCTAGCTGAAGCAGTCATTTTTTCACAGAAAACTTTTTTTTTTACTTGAAAGAATGACAAACCATGCTTATTCAGACTTGGCTACATAGCAGGCATCTTCTCCAAAAGGATGTGAGCCCATTACTTCAAGGAAAATAATGAATGGTATTTACTGCCAATGTGAAAATTCAAGTTTTCAAGCAAAAATCAGCAATGATATTATATAATAAAATGTGTCAACTTTGAGAGCAGATCTGCATATCTCAGTGAATCAATATTTTCCAAATGACCAAAATACACGATCTTCTATAACAGTATTATACACAGGTAAAAGGTCCATTCAAAGGGCATGATAGACCAGTGGATTTTAATGTAACAGATATATAAAAAAGTTCACTGATATGGATTCAGATTCCACATTACAGTTAACCCTTACAAAAACTACTACTTGTCAAGTTGGTTCAACAGTAAAGAAGAGGCCAGGCGTGGTGGCTCAAACCTGTAATCCCAGCACTTTGGGAGGCTGAGGTGGGCAGATCGCGAGGTCAGGAGATCGAGACCATCCTGGCTAACACAGTGAAATCCTGTCTCTACTAAAAATACAAAAAAAAAAAAAAAAAAAAAAAAATCAGCCAGGCATGGTGGCAGGCACCTGTAGTCCCAGCTACTAGGGAAGCTGAGGCAGGAGAATGGTGTGAACTCGGGAGGCGGAGCTTGCAGTTAGCCAAGATCGCGCCACTGCACTCCAGCCTGGGCAACAGAGCGAGACTCCGCCTCAAACAAACAAAACAGTAAAGAAGAATATCTATAATTATTTGAAAAGGTTATTAAACTAGTCCTTTTTTCAAACAAGTGATATGTGAAAGGCTTCAATGAAAACAACATATCCCCTACAGACTGAATGCAGAAGCAGAAACGAGAATCTAGTTGTCTTTCATTAAGACAGACATTAAAGAGATTTGCAAAAATGTAAAAGAATGTTAGTCTTCTAAATTTTGTTTTGAAAAGATATTTTCAGAGAAATTTGTTATTTATATTAACAGTTATGGGCTTATTTTTAAATGAACGAATAAATGTGCATTTTGAAAATATCATTTGTAACTGCTAATGCAGTAAATATTGATACATATAACCCATATAAGAGCTCTCTGGGGTCCTCAATAATTTTTAGAGTGCTAGAGGGCTCCTCAGAACATAAAGTTTGAGGTCCTCCAGTGTAAGTAATATAATTCAAGGAAGTAAAAGAAAAAAAACCCTAATACACAGGGATGTTCATAGCTGTACTATTTACAATGAAAAATTAGAAATGCTTGAAATACCCCATAGAAGTGATATAAACCATAGCATACTAGTAAAATGAAATATCAGATGCTAAAAGAGTTATGTTTAGCACTTTAGTAAATGGATTACGAAATTTAAAAAGAAAATGCAGAATGCAAACTATTTGGAACATTTATAAATATGTAAAGATACAGACTGGTAGGGATTAAAAATGAATTCAGAATGACATAAATAAGAGCTTTATATCTAAAGATTTATTTTTAGAGAAGCTGGTTAAGCATAGAAAAACTGTTTTTTTCAAAACATGGAGCAAGATTTGGGGCATACAGTCTCCTGACTATCAGAGGACAGATGAAGCAAAAGAAAACAGGTTAGATTTATAATGACAATAAAAAGTTAGGCTGGATAAAAAAATATTTTCCTTACAGATGGGTTGTTTTCAGTAATTCTTTCCTAGACATCTCAGGAGTAGGAAAGACCTGCCCACCTCCAATTTTCCACTACAATGGAATGTCTTCTCTAGCTATACTCCTCGCCTAGACACACCCAGTATCACAGCAGACCTAGAATCCTTTACAAGCTGCAGCCATACATCACTACACACCTAGGGAAACAAGTCTCTACGCTCTAGGGCAGACAATCCCAACTTTAGTTTGTATTTGGAAATTTCCAGGTGTGAGATAGGCAAAACAAGAGCGTTTAAGGCGAGGGGTGAGACACAGGACTGTGTCCTATGGGAAGGAGCAGAGGCTGCTATTTCTGCTCAGAGCACCAGCCAAGGGTGTTCAGTGATGGCTGCTCAGTGATGGGATAATTAACACCCTGCAGCAGACAGAGAGGCCAGCTGCTGTGCTGCTTTTTGCCTCCTTCCTGCCTGTAGCTTCACCCCAAAACTAGGCATTTCAGGGAGAAAGGAAATGGTGGAAGTTTGAGTGCCTGGTTGCTGAGCAACGTGGTGGTGATGCAAGCTGAAGTAAAGGAACCACAGCTATCTGAGCTCACGGACAAATGGGGCTGGCCAAGGAACAAGCAGAGAGTGGGGGCAGAGGCAGGTGAGGTGAGTACAGAGGGGAGATCTGATAGGCTGCCAATTTGCTAGAGGCTAAGAAAAAGGCTCCTAAACATTCTGCCTCCTCTTCCAACCATCTCTCCAGTTCAGTGCCTTAGTCTTGTGAAATAGGTCTGCCTGAGAAAGATTTAATTGAGGAGGGGAAAGGAGATAGGCTTTTCTCCATAATCAGTCTACACTACATTGAATTTGTACACACACTGCTTATTACATGAACTAACGCCGACAGGTGCAGTGGGAAAAGCACGAGCTGCTGAGTTAGACCCACTTCGGGGTAAATCCCAGTGCTCACCCTCCCAGCGAGGTAACACTGAGAAGCTACGTGCTACCTCTCTCAGCCACTGTCTCTTCCACTGTAAACAGGGATGCCACTGATCTTCTTGTAGGGCTGTCCAGAAGATGAGCAACCATATATTAACATACTTGGTTCACAGACCAACACACGTTGAACAGCCAAGAAAGGGAAATTACTTCTGTCCTCAACACAGGGTGATGATGATGATGGTAACGGAAACAATGTCTATAATGGACCTGGGCCTGGGCCTAAATACAGTTGCTGAACACCCTCTCTGGGCTGACACTCTCACACCTAATCCTACATCAAATCTGTTTTGGGGGGAAGATGGTAGTATTTAAAAAAAAATAAAACAAGGTTATTTTTTGAGAGACCCTCTACTCATTAAACCTTCAACCTTCTTCTCATCTTTGCCAGCTACCTGAATGGGAATCCACTGAATATTTTTTTTCCAGTGACCAGTTACTAGACCACTGAATAATTACTGAATGTCAACATGTGACATCCATCATCACATTCAATCCTACAAAACCTCTGAGACAGCTGTAATTATTCCCAAGGTGCAGATGAGAAACCTGAGGCTCCAAGAGGCTAAATGTGCTAAGAGACAGGGAAAGGTACAAGCTCAGGGTTTGAACACAGCTGATCAATCTCCAAAGCCTGTGCTCCTAACTGCCACAAAATACTCTTCGTGACATGGAGGGAGAGGTGAGGCAGCAAAGGAAGGGGACCAAGTTCTTCCTTCAGAGTGGTATGGAGGAGGGACAAGCTTGATCTTCTGCCTGATCCTCTCCAACCCACCAGGCTCTTTAGCCAAAGGCACTGTTGCCCTCAGAATCCTTCAGTGGTTTCCAATTGTCCACAGGGAGATTCATGTGCTTCACATCAGGGGCTTCCCCAAATCTGGCCCCATCCTCCCTAGCTGGTATATGCTAGGATTCCAGAAAAATTATTTTTGTCCAGTTGAAGTTCAGGGACAGCCCCATGTTTTTAGACCTTGATGCCTCTAATCTACTCTTTCCTCAATCTGGAACAACCTTCTTCATTAAAAAAAAAAAAAAAAAAAAAAATCTGTTATGTAGTAATTCACACATGAAAAGGCCGAGAGAGTATAAGAAATAATTCCCTTTCCCGTGAGACACAGCACAGGCAGCACTTCCAAGTAGCCTTTCCCAGGATACTCATGAAGTATCTCTGTGTTAACCTCTGTAACAAAAATTCTCTCTCTTAACTTACTTATTTCCCATGCCACAGGGGAAGTGCATGCCTCTGTAGTAGGGGCCTAGCCCTAGGAATCCCTGAACCCACAGAGAAACAAATATTTGCTGAACAGAGGACTCACCAAAAATGTACAATGCACAGGTCCAAGCAATGGGTGAAAACACAGAGCAAAGAAAATACGCGCTTGAAAAAAGCCAGTAATCTTGAGATCAGACAAAAATAACTGAGTGGTGGTACTGTCAAAAGTAGGGTGAACTCCAGAGACAGAGAACCAGAGGTTTCTGCCAACCAAAACCAGGTTGGGGCAGGACTTGCTGGACCTGCAGTAGTCCAGTGGTTGACTGGTACCCTCCTTATTTTCTGGGCCTAGTAGAATATCCACATCTTCTCTGAAGCCTCCTCAGACCAGAGACTCAGAGCCTTCACTTAGTATGGATTCACTGAACTGAGGCCTACATCACTTCTTGGTAATTTTCTACCCTGGTAAAGAGTATTGTATCCTTTCCCTTACCCTAAGTGGGGAAGCTTGACCTGGTCTCAGCAACCCACTTAACGACCCCTGCCCGGCTCTGGCTCCACTGCCTGTCCTTCCAGGGCTCTGTACAGAACAGGCCTTCAGGCTAAGATGCCCCTTCTGCCCTACTCTCTGTCTGGCTAACATCTCTTCCTTATTCTTTAGGAGTCTGCTTAGTGGTCAGTCCCTTCCTTGGGGAAGCCTTCAGGTACAGCTCAGATTCCTTTCCCTATGTGCTCCCAGTCCATTGCTTATCCCTGACTAGATGATATGAGGACAAAAGGCCTCACTGGCCTTTGTGAAACACTCAGGGCTAGAGCCACTGTCCCCCTACACACAGCTGACTAAATACCATGGACTTAAGAACCTAAGTGGCTCTTCAACATCTAAATTTTGAGAGCTCTTTTACTGTCAAATAATTAAAGATTCACAGGGGCCCAGACACAGTGGCTCATGCCTGTAATCCCAGCCTTTTGGGAGGCTGAGGTGGGCAGATCACTTGAGTGCAGGAGTTTGAGACCAGCCTGGCTGACATGGTAAAATTCTGTCTCTACTAAAAATACAAAAATGAGCTGGATGTGGTGGCAGCCATCTGTAATCCCAGCTACTTGGAAGGCTGAGGCAGGAGAGTCACTTGAACCCAGGAGGCAGAGGCTGCAGTGAGCCAAGATAGTACCACTGCACTCCACACTGGGTGACAGAGGGAGACTCTGTCAAAAAAAAAAAAAAAAGATTCACAGAGGTTGGAAAAACAGTACAAGAGGTTCTAATACATTTCACTCAGTTTTCTCTAACAGTTAAACCACCACAAAGATCTCTCTCATGCTACTCCCCTTAATAACCACACCTACAACTCTGCCCTCATAACCCCTGGCAACCATTAATCTGTTTAGCACCTCTATAATTGTATCATTTAAAAAATGTTATATAAGTGGAATCACACAATATGTGACCTTTTGGGAATGGCTTCTTTCACTCAGCATACTGACTTTGATTAAGCAAATTGCTGTGCTTCAACAGTTCATTCCTTTATACTGCCGAGTAGTATTCCACAGTACGGATACACCACGGTTCCTTTAACTATTCATTACCGGAGGAGGGACATCTGGATAATTTCCAGCTTTTGGCTATTACAAATAAAACTCCTCTGAACATCTGTGTACAGGTTTTTCTGTGGGCACAATTTTCATTTTTCTGAGATAAATGTTCAGGAGTGTGATTCCTGGATCTAACTATTAAGTACATGTTTAGTTTTTTAAGAAACTGCCAAATGATTTTCCAGAGTAGCTGTAACACTTGACATGCCTGCCAGCAGTGTACATGATTCAGTTTTTCTGCCCTCTCTCTAGAATTTAGCATCATCACTATTTTTAATTTTAGCTATTCTAATAGGTGTGAAACATCCCATTGTGGTTTCATTTGCATTTCCTCTAGCTTAATGGCTAGCAATGCTGAGGATCTTTTCATTGCTTCTTTGACATCTGTACGTGCTTCTCAGTGTATCACCTCTTCATATCATTTTTCCATTTTTTCTTTTCTCTGGGGGGACGGAGTCTTGCTTTGTCACCCAGACTGGAGTGCAGTGGTGCCATCTCGGCTCACTGCAACCTCCGCCTCCCAGGTTCAAGTGATCCTCCTGCCTCAGCCTCCTGAGTAGCTGGGAGTACAGGCATGCACCACCATACCAGCTAATTTTTGTATTTTTGAAGAGACAAGGTTTCGCCATGTTGGCCAGGCTGATCTGGAATTCCTGGCCTCAGGTGATCTACCAACCTCAGCTTCCCAAAGTGCTGGGATTACAGGCATGAGCCACCATGCCTAGCCTTCATTTTTCAATTTTCTAATTAGATAGTTTCTTAAGCGGTTGATTTTTGAGAGTTCTTTATCTAGATATGAATCCTTTGTTAAACATACGGTTTTCTAGCATTTCCTCCCAAACTGTAGGTTATGCTTCTATCCTCTTAACAGGGTCTTTCACAGAGTAAAAGTTCTAAATTTCGATGAAGTCCAATTTAGCATCTTTTTAAAACACTGTGCCTTTAGTGCTGTATCTAAGAACTCTTCACTAAGCCCTAGATACTGAAGATTTCCTCTTGTGTTTTCTTCTAGGAGTGTTGTAGCATTGTATGTTACATTTAAATCAATGATCCAATTTGAGGTCATTTTTACATAAGGTTTAGGTCAAGGCTCATATTTTTGCTTTTGATTATCCAATTGCTCCAGCACCATCTGTTGAAAAGATGTTCCTTCCTCCATTGACTTGTTTTTGTACCCTTGTCAGAAGTTGGCTGATCTTATTTCTGTGCTCACTATTCTGTTCTACTTATCTATATGTCTGTCCCTCTGCCAATTCCACCATCTTGATTACTTTAGCTATATAATTAGCCTTAATATTGGGTAGAATGACTTCTACTCTATTCTTTTAAAAAATTGTTACAGCTATTCTAGATTCTTTGACTTTCCATATAAATATTAGAATTATCTGTTATATCTTGCTATATCTACAGAAATTCTTGTTGGGATTTTGATAGGAACTGCATTAAAATAGTATATCAATTTGTGGAATATCTGACATTTTTACTATGCTGAATATGTTATGTCTCCCCATTTATTTAGATCTTCTTTGATTTCTTTCACTAGCATTTTGTAGTTTTCAGTATAAAAGTCTTATACAAGTTTTATTAGAATTATATCTGAGTATTTCAGCTTTTTTTGGGGGGGGGGGGAACGGAGTCTTGCTCTGTCGTCCAGGCTGGAGTGCAGTGGTGCAATCCTGGCTCACTGCAACCTCCGCCTCCTGGCTTCAAGCGATTCTCCCACCTCAGCCTCCCAAGTAGCTGGGATTACAGGCATGTACCACCATGCCTGGCTAATTTTTCTATTTTTAGTAGAGATAGGGTTTCACCATGTTGGTTGGCCAGGCTGGTCTCAAACTCCTGACCTCAGGTAATCCACCTTCTTCAGGCTCCCAGAGTGCTGGGATTACAGGCATGAGTCATCATGCCCAGCATACCTGAGTAGTTTTTGAACAACTACAAACAGTATGGTATTTTAAATTTCATTCCATCTGTTTATTGCTAGTATATAAAAATATAATTAATTTTTCTATGTTAATCTGGTATCCGGCAACCTTGTTAAACTCATTTTTATTATAATTTTAGGTAGATTCCCTGGGATTTTCTATGTAGATCATTATGTCATCTGCATATATAAACTAGTTTATTTCTTCCTACCTTATCTGTATGATAATTCTTTTTCTTGTTTTAATGTGCGGGCAAAACTTCTAGTATTATGCTGAATAAGAGTGGTCAGAGTGGTTATCCTTGCCTTGTTCCTTAGGGGGAAGGCATTCAGTAGCTAACTTTAAATAAATCACTTCTGCTGGTATGATGATGAATCCTTAAAATATTGTTTAGGTACTAACAAACCACTCTCTAGCTGAAGGAAAAATATTAAAAAAAAAAAAAAAAAAAAAAAAAGCCCCAGTCATGGGCAGTTATTATCGATTCTCTTGGACTATGGTTTGATCTCAAGGAAATCATTTCTATCATTATATATTTGTGTTTCCAATTAAGCCAACTCTAGGACTTCTGTAAAATACCCATTTTTTACAGCTTTATTGAGATACATTTCACTTAAAAAATTCAACCAGCTAACATGTATAATGCATGGTTTTTAGATGTTCACAGAATGTGCAAATATTCTAATTTTTTGGAACATTTTCTTCACCCCAAAAAGAACCTTGTACCCATTAGCAGTCTCTCCATATTCCTGCTTTCCCATCCTCCACCTCCACCCCGGCAACCACTAATCTGCTTTCTATCTCTTGCCTATTCTGGACATTTCACATTAAATAAATCATATAATATATAGTCTTTTATGACTGTCTTCTTTCACTTAACATGATGTTTTCAAGGTTCATCCACGTTATAACATGTATTTCATTTTTATTGCTATAATATATTCAATTGTAAGCATGTATCATATTTGCTGTTCATCAACTAATAGACATTTAGGTTGTTCCTACTTTTTGGCTATTGCAAATAATGCTATTTGTTGGTTTGGATTTTCATTTCCCTCATGACCAATGTTGTTGCACATCTTTTCATGTGCTCATGGACTGTCTGTACATCCTCCTTGGAGAAATATCTATTCAAATCCTTTGAACATTTTAAAATTGGGTTTTCTTTTGTATTGTTCAGTTGTAAGCGCTCTTTATACATCCTGGATACAAGTTTCTTGTCAGATATCTGATTTGCAAATATTCTCTCCCATTCTGTGGATTATTTTTTCACTTTCTTGATACTATCGTTTTATGTACAAAATATTTTAATTTTGACAAAGTTCAATTTGTCTATTTTTTCCTCACTGCTTGTGCTTTTGACCTCCCAGGTGCTGTGTCTAAGAAACCAGTCTAACCGAAGGTCAGCGAATAAGACTACCCAAGGTAGACTTATTACTAGGTCTAGAAGTTTTATAGTTCAAGCTCTTACACTCAGGTGTGTGATTCATTGTGAGTTGAGGAAGCGACCCAACTTCATTCTTTTCCATGTGGATATCCAATTGTCCCAGCACCATTTGAAAAGACTATGGTTTCTCTACTAAACTCTCTTGGCACCCTTGCTGAAATCGATTCCCTATGAATGTATGGGTTAATTTCTAGACTCTCAATTCCATTTCCTTGCTCTATATACATGTTTATTCTTATGCCAGTGCCATAGTGTCCTGATGACTGAAGCTTTGTAATAAGTTTTGAAATTGGGATCTGGAAGTCTTCCAAATTTGTTTTTCTTTGAGATTGTTTTAGCCATTCTGGTTCCCTTGCACTTCTACCTGAATTTTAGGATCAGCTTGCCAATTTCTGGGGGGAAAAACCCAAAATCTGCTGGGATTTTCATTGGGATCGCACTAAATACATAGATCAAGTTGGGGAGTATGGCTGATATTAACTCTTCCTAGTCGTGAGCACAGAATGTCGTTCCTTTATTTAAATCTTTAATTTCTTTCAATAATGTTTTATAGTTTTCACTGTACAAATCTTGTACAATTCTTTCCCAAATCTTTCACAGTGCACAAATCTTTTACAATTCTTCTTTTGTTAAATTTATTTTTAAGTATTATATTCTTTGTGGGGTTGTTATAAATGGGATAATTTCATTAATTTTTAAATTGTTCATTGCTAACGTATAGAAATACAATTGATTTTATCGATTTTTTTTTTTTTTTTTTTGAGATGGAGTTTCGCTCTGTCGCCCAGGCTGGAGTGCAGTGGTGCAATCTCAACTTACTGCAAGCTCTGCCTCCTGGGTTCACATCATTTTCCTGCCTCAGCCGCCCGAGTAGCTGGGACTACAGGCACCTGCCACCACGCCCAGCTAATTTTTTGTATTTTTAGTAGAGACAGTGTTTCACCGTGTTAGTCAGGATATCAATTTTATATCCTGCTACGTTGCTGAATTTGCTTAGTTCTGTTTTTTTAGAGGATTCCTTAGGATTTTCCGTATACAAGATATCATGTCATTGACAAATAGAGATATTTTTACTTCCTACTTTCCATTCTGAATACCCCTTATTTTTTTTTCTTGAGTGATTGCCCTGGCTAGAATATCAAGTAAGTACAATGTTATATAAAAGTGGCAAAAACAAAAGCAAACATGCTTGCCTTTTTCCAGATCTTAAGAGGAAAACACTCCATCTTTCTCCATTAAGGAGAGTGTCAGCTATGAGCTTTTTGTAGATGTTCTTTATTGGCTTGAGAAACCTCCCTTCTATTGTTGTTTTTGTTGTTGTTGTTTTTGTGTGCATGTTTTTTGAAACAGTCTTGCTCTCTTGTCCAGGCTGGAGTGCAGTGGCGTGATCTCGGCTCACTGCAACCTCCACCTCCCAGGTTCATGCAATTCTCCTGCCTCAGCCTATCGAGTAGCTGGGATTACAGGCATGCGCAACCATGTCCAGATTATTTTTACATTTTTAGTAGAGACAGGGTTTCACCATGTTGGCCAGGCTGATCTTGAACTCCCGACCTCAAATGATCCACCCACCTTGGCCTCCCAAAGTGCTGGGATTACAGGGGTGGGTCACCATGCCTGGCCCCTTCTATTGCGAATGCGTTTTTTTTGTTTTGTTTTGTTTTTTGTTTTTTTTGAGACAGGGTCTCACTTTGTTGCCCAGGCTGGAGTGCAGTGGTGTGATGACAGAGTGCGGCCTTGACCTCCCAGATTGAAGTGATCCTCTCACCTCAGCCCCCTAAGTAGCTGGAACTACAGGTATATGCCATCGTGTCTGGCTAATTTTTAAATTTTTTGTAGAGACAGGGTCTCACTGTATTTCCCAGGCTAGCTGAATGCTTCTGTCATGAAAGGGTATCGACTTTGTTAAATGCTATTACTCTATCGAGATGAACACGTAGTTTTTATCCTTTGTTGTATTTTTTTTTCTTTTTCTTTTTTGAGATGCAGTCTTGCTCTGTCACCCAGGCTGGAGTGCAGTGGCACCATCTCAGCTCACTGCAACCTCTGCCTCCTGGGTTCAAGATATTCCTGTGCCTCAGCCTCCTGAGTAGCTGGGATTACAGGTGCCCACCATCACACCCAGCTAATTTCTGTATTTTTAGTAGAGAAGGGGTTTCACCACGTCGGCCAGGCTGCTCTTGAACTCCTGATCTCAGGTGATCGACCTGCCTCAGCCTCCCAAAGTGTTGGGATTACAGGCATGAGCCACTGGGCACCTGGCCTCCTTTGTTCTATTGATATGGTGTATTGCACTGATTTATTTTCAGATGTTAAATCAATCATTCCTGGAATCAATTTCACTTGGTCAGGGTATATAATCCTTTGTATATGTTGCTGGATTTGGTTTGTTAGTACTTTGTTAAGGGTTTTTATATCTGTATTGATAAAGGATACTGGTTTGTAGTTTTCTTGTGATGTCTTTGGTATTGGTATCAGGACAATTCTAGCCTCATAGAAGAAGCTGGGAAGTATTCCCTCCTCTTCTATTTTTGGAAGACTTTGTGAAGAACTGGTATTAATAAAAAATCCTTACTAAGGAAATTTTTTAACATACCAAAAAATAGTAACAACAGTATCATGAGTTCCTGTGTGTATTCCCACCTAACTTCAATAATTATCAATAGTCCACCATTCTTATTTTACTTATACTTCCCCTCTCCCACATCTTACTCTTTTGGGGGGCTGAAGTTATTTTAAAGCAAATCCCACACACATCATTTCACCTTTAAATACTTCAATGTATATCTCTAACAGATAAAGACTTCTTTTTTTTTAACATAAGCAGAATTATTTCACCTAACAAAATTGGCAGTAATTCATAATGTTATCTAACACCTGGTCCATGCTAAAATTTCCCCAAATGTTTAAAAAATAATTTTTTGAATTGGTTTGAATCAAGATCTAAACAAAGATAGTTGGCATGACTCTTTCCATAACGGCCTCTTTCTCCCTTTTCTCCACACGCGATTAATTTATTTGGTGTAAAAACAAGGTCAATTTATCCTATACAATTTTTCTGTATTCCAGTTTTGGATGTTGTATCCTTATGTGTCTGTTTAACTCATTCTTCTGTCCTTCATATTTTGAAACTGGGAGTTAGATCTAGATTGAGGTTGCTGTGAACTTACTATTGCATAATATTAGAAAACCGTATCTGGCTATCCCACTTTTAGCGTTAAGATTAATCAATGGGTTCAGACGCTACTCGCCAGATCCACCTATTATAAAGTCCCCTATCAACCTTTACTTCATAGTTTTATCAACCATTGACAATTTGTGACTAGGTACATTATTTCAGCAGAAGTTGCAACATAGTGATTTTCTCATTCCCTCAGTTCTTCCAAGCCTAGGATTTTTACTTTCACAATTCTATACTCTAGGTCTATGATTCCTAAATAGGGAAGCATAACCTCCAGGTGCCATAGTGCAAGCCCTGGGGTCATTTTTGCTTGTCACAGTAGTTGGAGGGCCTTCTCGGCATTTACAGGCAGAGACTAGAGATGCTGGATATTCTACAATTGATAGTAGAGATTGACGAAATGCAGAATGACCTACATCCCACACAATTTTCAAATGTCTTGTTTAGATATTCATGGAGGTGTAAGCCTAAATAAATAATCTGAATGTAAGGCCATTTTATGTATGAACACAAAGTATTTTTTTTCTGCTACTTTAAAACAAGCACATTTTTCCAGGAATGTAACTATGGCATAATTGAAGAAACAATATTCAATCACTATTTTGTTTGCAATTCTCCTAACAGCTGTTTACCATTTCAAAAAAGTCATGTTAGTAACAGCAACAGAGTTTTGTGGTATTTGAGTTGTTGACATAATACATCTGTATACAACAGCTTTTGTCACTGTTGAATTCAAGATAATATCACATACACATGTAAACATCTATGCTCTCCAGTGTACTCATGCACCTACACATGGAATATACATCATCATCTTATTAATTACTCTCTTTTTCTAATTTATGTTATAGTTAGGACTTTATACTGATTTCCTCTGAAATGTGCATGAGGTAAGTTAGAATACCTATGAATTCCATTTCAATATAGTAAGAGCTATTTCACAGAATATTTGTTTTGAAATGGGCATTGGGTCTAATAAAGCTGAGAACTACTATTTACTTCAGGTATAAAATTTTTTCCCAACCTGACTTCTGACCAGGGCTTATTCTTAAATCTTTCCACCATGGAAAGGTGGTTAGATCACATCTGTTTACATCACAGGCAGAGCACTGTGCAGGGAGTAAGGACACCTAGACCCCAGCCCTGGCTCTACCTCTTTATTGGTGGCTGGTGAACTCAGGCAGGTCATCTTATCTCTATTTCCTTTGGTAAAATAAGATATATCAGACAAGTCATTTTCAATCTTTTCAGCCACTTTTTCTTATTCTCCATTGTCTTCACAGGTCTCAATATTTTTGGTAAAGACTTTGCCAGAGGCCGGGCGCGGTGGCTCAAGCCTGTAATCCCAGCACTTTGGGAGGCCGAGACGGGCGGATCACGAGGTCAGGAGATCGAGACCATCCTGGCTAACATGGTGAAACCCCGTCTCTACTAAAAAATACAAAAAACTAGCCGGGCGAGGTGGCAGGTGCCTGTAGTCCCAGCTACTCGGGAGGCTGAGGCAGGAGAATGGCGTAAACCCGGGAGGCGGAGCTTGCAGTGAGCTGAGATCCGGCCACTGCACTCCAGCCTGGGCGACAGAGCGAGACTCCGTCTCGAAAAAAAAAAAAGACTTTGCCAGAGAGATATGCCAATCATTACTTGTAATAATTGAACTGATTTCCCATTTTTAGCTAACTAAAGGCATATAATTATGCACCAGAATAAAATAACAATGGTAGTCTATATTTATTAAGTGCTTATTTATGTCCCTCACAGTGAACTCTGTCCCTTATCCCCACCAACAGTATGTTTCCACAGTATGGGCTCCACACTGAGAAGTGGTATCTCAGCTAGAGACTAGGGTCTCCTGGTCCTTGTCTCCTCCCTCTCTGAGCAGAAGTCTCCAGTCCTAATGCTGCCATCCTAATCTGCAAAAACCTTGGAATGTGACTCACTCGCACCCCACGCTATTTTGGAAAACTTCTGAAGTTGATAGCGAGAGGTTGGGGGACTACAGTGAAATGAAACGAAATGGGCAAGACACTGGGACTGCATCTCCTCTGGGTTAGTACCTCTGCATCTTTGCATTTTCTCAAACAGACTGGCCCAGGGTCCTGTCTAGACAAAGAGCTCTGGGATGAATTAGCTGTGAATTACCTGGGCAGCAACCCTGGACTACTGCACATAAGCCCCAGAGGCACTCACTGATCCTTGGATAGACTCAGGGGCTCTGTGTGGCCTCCAGAAAGAAGTCAGGCAGGCTTAAGATGTTGGGTAATCAGGGTGACTAGTAGCAGTTCAAGAACTCACTGCTCCACTTACGTCTCCACTTTCTAATTCCATGCACCCCAAGACATTGATCATTTTGTTGAAAACACACACGGGCCAGAGATGGGGTCAAGTGGCAGGATGGGGATAGCTGGCTGGAATCCCTCTGCAGAAGCATGGGCTTCCCGCTGGACGCTCTGTACTCACCAGGTAGGCTGCCGGCTGGTGTGTGGGTGGTGTGGAGGAATCCGGAGTGGGTCCACCTCTCTAGCGGTAGCAGGGGGGAACTCCCGGTGGGGACTGCTTACACTAGCCTTCTCCCACTGCTCATGGATAGGTGTGATGATTCCAGACACAATACGAGACCGAAGCTCCTCACTGTTCTTGTAGGTCCTGCAGGAAGCAGACGAAGAGTCAACTGCTTGCAGTTGGCTAGGAACCCTGGAAGCGGTATTCTGGCTGCAACGATGGCAGCGGCGGCCCTGATAGCTCCTGGCGTTGCGCTTGGCCTGTTTATAAGTGGGGGAACAGGCCGCCTGGTGGACCTGGGTGAGGGGGGCAACAGCCCCACGCTGTCTCTGAGATTTGGGCCTAAGCTTCTTAGGCATCTGAGTTGCCCCTCCTCATTACCACCCCATTAGAAAGAAGTGAGGGTGTAGGGGCACAGAGCCTGGACTGGCTACTCCTCTGTTCTCACCCACCTCACCCCTCCCTCAGCTTCATTGTGTGTTCATCACGTGTCATGGGAAGGGTCATGGAAGGCAAAGGCTCCACGGGGAGGATGAATCAGGTTCCTGGTCCAGGCAGGCAGAGCTCTGGGGGCTCAAGGTCCAGTTCTGGCACTAACTCAGGAGTCCTCAGAAGGCTGCCCCTAACACCTATCCCATCCTGCCTGGGCCTCTTTTTCTTTGCCTGTGAGAGACAAGTGATGTAAGCCACAGCTGAGGTGTGGAGGCAGGCTGAGGTAGCAGAATGGGTAGGACTCCAGGCTTCCTAAAACACTGGTATTTTAAAATGAACCACATCCTGCCCATAAGGCAAAGCTCACAAATGTAAAATAACTGAAACCATACAAAGTATGTTCTCCAACCATATGGAAGCACAACAGAAATCAAAACAAAAAGTTAACTCTCTAAATATATGAAAATTAAGCAACATACTTCTAGAAAATCCTTAGATCAAAGTCCCAAAAGAGAAATATATAGCACTGAATTAAAATGAAAATAAAAACATATGAAAATATGCAGGATATAACTAAAGGATTGCTGAGAAGAAACCTCATAGCACTAAATGCTTACATCAAAAAAGAGGAAGGAACTCAAATCAATAACCAAAATTTTGACCTAAAGAACCTAGAAAAAGAAGAGCAAATTAACCCAAAGCAAGCAGAAGTAATAAAGGTAAGAACATAAGTCAATGAAAAAGAGAAACAAGAGAAAATGAAACAAAAAGTCAATTCTTCAAGAAAAAATGAATACAATTGACCAACTTCTAGCAAGACTGACAAATATAAAGAGAGGACACAAGTCACCAGTAACAAGAATGAAACAGAAGATATTA
Source organism: Piliocolobus tephrosceles (assembly GCF_002776525.5). Classification (NCBI taxonomy): domain Eukaryota; kingdom Metazoa; phylum Chordata; class Mammalia; order Primates; family Cercopithecidae; genus Piliocolobus; species Piliocolobus tephrosceles. The sequence goes on from NC_045453.1 coordinate 2,990,677, forward strand.
CAATAGATCTGTAGCCACTGAAAGGATAATAAGAGAATACTAAGAACAACTTAATCCAACAATTCAGAATAGACCAATTCTTAAAAACCGTAAACTACAACTCAGCCAAAATGAAACAGATAATCTGAATAGTTTCATTAAAGAAACTGAATTACACTTAACATTCTAAAAAAACAAAAACAAAAAACAAAAAACAAAAATATCCAGCCTCAGATTGTTTCAGGGAGAATTCTACCAAACATTTAAGGAAGAATTAATATCAATTTTACCATCACTTCTAGAAAATATACGAGGAGGGAATACTTTCCAACCCCTTTCATGGGACCAGTATTATTACTCTGGTATCAAACCCCAGGCAAAGACCATACAAATAAATAAATAAATAAATAAATAAATAAATAAATAAATACAGACTATTATATCCTATGAACTTACACACATAAAAAATCCTCAACAAAATATGAGCAAATTGAATTTAAAAATGTATAAAAAGAATTATATACCATGACCAAGTATGACTTGTTCTAGGCATGCAAGACTGGTTAGTAGTCACAAATCAATCAATGTAATCTACCATATCAATAAGCTATGGAAGAAAAATCATATGAATGATCATATCAATTGATACAGGTAAAAAAGCTTTTGACAAAATCCAACATGATAAATCCATTCAAGATTAAAAACTCTCAACAAACTAAGAATAAAGGGGAACTTCTTTAATCTGATAAAGAATATTTACAAAAAACCTACCCATAACAATAGACTTTACTGTGAAAGACTGAATATTTTGCCCCTAAGATTGGGAACAAGGAAAGAATGTTCTTTCTTGTCATTCTTATTTAACGTAATATTGGACATCCTGACCACTGCAATAAGACAAGAAAAAGAAAAGGCATTCACATTAGCAAGTAAGTAATAAAACTGTCCCTATTTGCAAATGACATGATAGTCTACCCTGAAATTCCCAAAAAAATTCAAAAAAAAAAAAAAAAAAAAAAAAAAAAAAAATCCTAGAATGCCTTGAATTCAGCAAGGTGACAGGATACAAGTTCAACATAGGAAAATCAACTACATTTCTATATACTAACAATGAACATCTGAAAACCAAAACAAAGGACAGAATGCCACTTATAATCATCTCCCTTTCTGCTTTAAATGAATAACAAAGTATGTACAGGATCTATATATTGAAAATTACAAATGATACTGATGGAAATCAAATAAAACCTAAACATTAACATGGAGAGATAAGATACACCATGTTCATAGCAAGAATGTCAATTCTCCCCAAACTAATCTATAGGTTTAAGGCAACTCTTATCAAAATCCTAGCAAGGTTTTTCATAGATATAGACAAGCTTACCCTAAAGTTTATATGAAAAGGCACAGAGGCCAGATGTGGTGGTTCACGTCTGCAATCCTAGCACTTTGTGAGACTAAGATGGGCAGATCACAAGGTCAGGAGATTGAGACCATCCTGGCTAACACAGTGAAACCTGGTCTGTACTAAAAATACAAAAAGTTAGCCAGTCATGGTGGCATGCGTCTGTAGTCCCAGCTACTCAGGAGGTTGAGGCAGGAGAATCGCTTAAACCCAGGAGGCAGAGGTTGTAGTGAGCCAAGATCACGCCATTGCACTCCAGCCTGGGAGACAGAGTGAGACTCTGTCTCAAAAACAGAAAAAAAAAGAAAAAAAGAAAAAGGACAAGGCACAGAACCTAGAATAGCTAAAACTATCTTGACGAAAAAAAAGGTGGGAGGAATTATTCCACTCAATATTAAGGCCTACAATAATCAATACCGGTAGAGTAATACTGACAGAGGAAGAGACATAGAGATCAATGGAAAAGAACAGAGGATCCAGAGATAGATCCACAGATGTACAGACAACTGATTTTTGACAAAGTTTCAAAAGCAATTCAATGAAGGAATAACAAATGATGTTGGAGCCATTGGACATCCATGGGTAAAAAAAAAATGAGCCTTGATCTAAATGAGTAAGTAAGCCACTGGACATCCATGGGTAAAAAGATGAGCTGCTTGCCTGCCCAAGCTGGGTGCGGGGGTAAATTCAAATCCTCTTTCCTTTTAGTCGGATCAGAGGGAGGCCTCTGATATCCCTAGGCATGTGTAAAATTCAGGCCTGATTAAAAAACCACCAGGTCCTGAAGGAGAGGTTCTCACATAATTTCTAAGCCTTGACAGAACAACTGCGACAGCCTATCATCTCATCTGACACAGAAAGGGTATAGCAGAATGGAACACAAGAGGTTTATATTTCTTAGCAAATCACAGTTTGCTCACTGAGGAGCAAAAATTCGGTGGCTCAAGCTTGTAATCCCAGCTCTTTGGGAGGCCGAGACGGGCGGATCACGAGGTCAGGAGATCGAGACCATCCTGGCTAACACGGTGAAACCCCGTCTCTACTAAAAATACAAAAACTAGCTGGGCGAGGTGGCGGGCGCCTGTAGTCTCAGCTACTAGAGAGGCTGAGGCAGGAGAATGGCGTAAACCCGAGAGGCGGAGCTTGCAGTGAGCTGAGATCTGGCCACTGCACTCCAGTCCGGGCGACAGAGCAAGACTCCGCCTCAAAAAAAAAAAAAAAAAAAAAAATTCCTAGAAGAGTCAAGACATGCCACAATGACCTAACAAAGAGGGCTACGTGGAGGAAGCTATGGTTGAAAGGCAAAGGAGGGAGAGAGGGCCTCTGATCAGGAGGCAGAGCCATACCTCAGCTTTCACCGCCCATTTCCACGGAGATGATTCCTGGTGATCAGATTTTTTTCCCCTTTGTGTATTTTACTAAAAGCTGGACTAAGCACTAAGCACTCTATGTGCTGACATCTCATTCCATTCTCAGAAAAACCCTGAGGTAGTACTATTGTGTCCCTCATTTCACAGTAATCAAAAAACAAAACAAAACACAACACACATCCTCTCCCTCACACAAAAACCCCTCAAACAAATGTACTTAAAAAACAGAGACAAGATCACAATTCTCTCTCAGTATTACTGAGCAGACGGAATGCTCTAATGAACATGAATGGCCAATATAATGCCTAGGTTCTTCCACAGGTTTTGTCAATTTCTCTCCCAATGGAACTCCAGAGTGAAGAAGTCAAGAGACCATTCTCCAAATGTCCCTCCCTCACCCACTAAGAGGGTTCAGTGTCAGGGTGTGTGTAACACCCAGAGGAGCAGCATTCTGCTGGTCAGGCCTGGCTCATTTCCCCTTTTCCCCTCTTTGTCTACAGTACGCAAAAGTGACCCAAGCCCTGCCCTCAAGGAGATCACAGGCAAGGGAAGACCAACTCTTAAGGAGGCAAATGTAAAATATCTACTGATTGATTAAATGCTTAAAAAATGATGTTTTGAACCAGGGCAACACAGCAACTACAGGTCTTTGTAGAGAACTCATCTCTACAAAAAATAAAAAACGGGCAGGGCATGGTCGCACATGCCTGTAGACCCAATTATTTGGGAGGCTCAGGTGGGAGGGTCACTTGAGCCCAGCAGGTTGAGGCTGCAATGAGTTGATTGTGCCCCTGTACTCCAGCCTGCCTGGGCAACAGAGGGAAACATGTCTCCAAAAAAAATTGTAAAATGTTTTGAAGCTTTAAGCCTGGGAGCCAGAGGAAGCTTCTCTGAGGAACTGACATTTAAATTGGTAACCAAAAGATAAACAGGAGTTGGCTACATGAGATCAGGGAGAGCACTTTATGCAGAAGGAAGCAGTCTGAAGAGGGCAGAAGAATGACACTGTGGCTGAAGCACAGGGATGTGGGGAAGGCCGTACAAGGTGAGACTGAAGGGGTGAATGCTAGGCTTTAAGGCCTCATCAAGGATTGTGTTCTTTATCCTAAGAGCAATGAGCATTCCCTGAAGCCTTTTAATGGTGGTAAAATATGCATACAATTTACCATCTTAACCATTTTTAAGTGTTCAGTAGTGTTAAGTACATTAACACTGTTGTGCAATCACCTACCATCCACCTCCAGATCTCTTTTCATTTTGCAAAACAAACTCTGTACCCATTAATCCCTAACTCCCCTCCCCATTCCCCTCTTGCCCCAGTATCTGGCAACCATGATCTACTTTCTGTCTCTATAAATTTGACTAATCTAGGTACCTTTTATAGAATCATACAGAATTTGTCCTTTTGTGAATGGCTTATTTCATTTAGCATAATGTCTTCAAGGTTTGTCCATGTTGTAGCATGGGCCAGAATTTCCTTCCTTTTTAAAGCTGCATAATATTCTACTGTATTTACATACTACCTTTTGTTTATCCATTCATCTGTCAATGGACAGCCAGGTTGCTTTCACCTTTTGGCTACTGTGAATAATGCTTCTATGAACATGTGTGTACAAATATCTTTTCAAGACCTACTTTCAATTCTTTTAGGTATATGCCCAGAAGAGGACATGCAGGATTATACAGTAATTTTTTGAAGAACTGTCATATTGTTTTCCAAAGTGGCTGCACCATTTTACATTCCCAAGAGTGCACAAGGGTTCCAATTTCTCCATATCCTTGACAACGCTTGTTTATTTTCTGGTTATTTTGATAGTACTCATCCTAATGGGTGTGAAGTGGCATCACTGAGGGGTTTTAAGCCAGAGTTGTAACCATGATCTGATCTATGTCTGAAAAAGACTGGTCCGACTGCTATGAGGGAAATACACTGGAGAGTGGCATGCAGGAGGGGAATATGTAAAAGACCTCCTCACACAGAAGCTATTTATAGTGATGCCAAGCTTACTCTAAAACCCTGAGGATGGCTGGGCGTGGTGGCTCACACCCGTAATCCCAACACTTTGGGAGGATCACCTGAGCTGGTGGAACACTTGAGGTCAGGAGTTTGAGACCAGCCTGGCCAACAGCAAAACTCCATCTCTATTAAAAACACAAAAATTAGCTGGGTGTGGTGGTGCACACCTGTAATCCCAGTTACTCGGGAAGCGGAGGCAGAAGAATTGCTTGAATTGTCACACTGTACTCCACCCTAGGTGACAGTGCTAGACTCCATCTCAAAAAAATAAAATAAAATAAAATAAAAAATAAAACCCTGCGGTGGTCAATGAAGATGGGGGAAAATTCCCTATAATGGAATAAAGCAGACATAAATCAGCTTAACTATCTATAAAACAGATAACTTCATTATACTGATTTAGAAAACAAGCACTAATCTAAGTACCTTTGGAAGACACTACTCTGCCTACATCTTTTGTGGGACATAGTTAAAACACAAAAAGAGGGCCGGGCACGGTGACTCAAGCCTGTAATCCCAGCACTTTGGAAGGCCAAGACGGGCTGATCACGAGGTCAGGAGATCGAGACCATCCTGGCTAACACGGTGAAACCCCGTCTCTACTAAAAATACAAAAAACTAGCCGGGTGAGGTGGCGGGCGCCTGTAGTCCCAGCTACTTCGGAGGCTGAGGCAGGAGAATGGGGTAAAACCCGGGAGGCGGAGCTTGCAGTGAGCTGAGATCCGGCCACTGCACTCCAGCTGGGGCGACAGAGCAAGACTCTGTCTCAAAAAAAAAAAAAAGACAAAAAGAACTGGAAATAAATCATTTGGAACTTTACTTAGTAGGTTTGTTCTTGGTAGGCACTGATGTAGTTCAGAAAGTATTTGTGTGTATTCTAGGATAAAGTAAATAAGTAAATATGTTGATGCTGTTGGGAATCAGGGTTCTCACCACAGCAGAAGGGACATATAAGTACGGAATAAGAGAAAAAGAATCCTGTAGTGTTATATTAAAAACAGAGGTGGCAATTTAAACTCATAAGGAAAAATTTTCCTAGCTCTATCTGCTGAAAAGGCCTAGAATGTACTACTGTATGATACCAACTATATGACACTCTAGAAAAGGCAAAATTATGGAGACAGTAAAAAGATCAGTGGTTGCCAGGAGTTAGTGAAAAGGGAGTGAAGAATAGGAGGAACACAGATTTTTAGGGTAGTCAAACTACTCTGTGTGATACTATAATGGTAGACACACATTCTCATCTATCTGTCAAAACCCACAGACTGCACAACAGCAGGCTTGAGCCCTAATAATGATGTGTCAATGTAGACTCATCAGTTGTAAGGAGTGTATCACTATGTATGGGATATTGACACGGGGAAGCTATAAGCTGTGGGTGTATGGGACCAGGAGGTAATATGGGAATGCTCTGCACTTTCTGCTCAATTTCGCTTGTACCTAAAACAACCCTAAAGAAAATAATTTTTTTTTTTTTTAAGTTGGAGATTGGGGTTGGGGACCCAATGAGGCACACATTCTCCCAGGAGTCTGCTCTGGCTGAATGAGTTGGCCTGGCTCCACCTCTACTCTGCAGCCACCACAGCACTTGTGGACTCTTGATTGCATCATCTTGTCTCATGTGGCATTTCCTATGTGAGTCTCCTCTTCAAATACATAAAAAACAGAAAAGAAAATTAGGAAGTTGTGCCCAGAAATAAAAGGTTCTTCCATTCACCTTCCTTAATTTTCTGGACACATCTACCCTATTGCTTATATCTTGCCATTGGTTCTCTCTTTCCCAGGGAAGAGACATCATTTAGAAGTACCTGTGGAAGTCACCCAGGTGTTCTGCATCGATATAATCATCCAAGTTCAGGGTCAAGTCTGCCACTTGCTGTGAGCCATATTCCTAGATGAGTGAAAATAGAAAGTGAGAGACTGGGATATTTCTAGGCTAAGAGTGGGAGGGTGGAAGGAGAGTCACAGAGTCTTCAACCTAAAGAAATATTCACATATGTCCACAAAGACATATATAAGGACTGTTTATATAAAATACCTTCCTAAGGCTTGGAGACTTCTCTAATTTAGGAATATTGCCTTTCCAAGGCAGAGGCTAAAACACCTACTTCCCAGGCTCTTTCACAAAAGGGCTCAGGCATGGTAATTGAGGTGTCGAACTGATGCATCAACTTTGAGTTGCAAGTGAGAAACATGAAGAGGCAGATCCAGCAAGGGGCAGATATCTTGCTAATGAGGGTAGCAGCAGAGGCCAGGGGGTCATATCAGCAGCTTAACAGAAGGGTGCACCAGGGCAGACAGAATCAGCCAGTACCTAATACTGGGCAGTGTTGGTGGCAGCAGCGGTTTCTGGGGCATGATTTGGGACACTGCTTCTGGAAACCTAGCCTTAAACCTGTTTCAATGAGCTATCCTGGTTCTTTTTGTTTTGTTTTGTTTGTTTTGAGACAGAGGCTCGCTCTATCGCCCAGGCTGGAGTTCAGTGGTGCAATCTTGGCTCACAGCAAACTCTGTCTCTTGGGTTCAAGGGATTCTCCTACCTCAGCCTCCCAAGTAGCTGGGATTACAGGAACCCACCACCATGCCTGGCTAATTTTTAAAAATATTTTTAGTAGAGACAGGGTTTCAGCACATTGACCAGGCTAGTCTCAAACTCCTGACTTCAAGTGATCCACCTGCCTTAGCCTCCCAAAGTGTTGGGATTACGGTGTGAGCCACTGCGCCTGGGTGATCCTGGTTCTTTTAATAAACCCTTTTTGATTAAACTAACCCAAGAGGTTTTTGTTGTTTGAAACCAAGAACCCTATCTGACACAAGATCTAAATGTTCATCAAAAGAGAAAGGAATAAAGAAATTACGGTGCTATGAGAAACTACATAATAGTTAAAACAAATAAAGTACATCTATATGTATTTCCATGTCAAGACCTCCAAAACATTGAGTGAAAAAAATGCAAAGTGCAGTATAATACATATAGCAGGATACTTCCACATGGTCACACACAAACCACTAAGACAAAAGTTAACAAAAAGAAAGTCCTTGTGGCACATACAGTCCCATGGCAGAATAAAAGCAAAGCACAAATAAGTACACAATTACAAGCTGCAATGAGTGTCAGGCAGGAAAATAAAATGATGGCGTAGAGACATAATTTAGATTTTTTTGGCAGTAGGAGTGGTAGGAGTGGGTAGTCAGAACTGAACTTTTTGAGGAAGTCAAACATGAAAAAGAATTGTCCAGGCTGAAGGAATGGTGGCGGGCTGTGAGAGGGGCAGATGGGGGAGGGGAAGAGCCTTCCAGCATAGGAAATATAAAGTGCAAGGGCTCCAAGGCAGCAAAGAATTCAATTTATTTAAGGAACTGAAGCAGCCCACTGGAGTTACCTAAGTTTTTTCCTTCTATCTTGTCACTGAATAGATTTACCTTATTTAACCATTTCCCTGTTGACAGAAAGCCCCTCCTTTTTAATTCCAGGTGGTGAATACCTTTGTGTACAAAGGTTTTTTATACTTAGGGTTCTCACCTTAAGATAAATTTCCAGAAGTGGGATCACTGGGTAAGGGCTACAAGAACATTGGAGCTCTGGATCCAGACTGTTAAATGGGTTTCAAAACAGCCATTCCTATCCTCATCTCATCAGCAGACTCACGTGTCTCAGAGACTCACCAGCACATTGAGGATCATGCTGCTCTCCACGGTGATGGCTTTCACAAGGAGCTTTCTGGACCCATCCTTATACTCATACCGGAGGACATACAGGTCCTTATTGTTGTTCCACCCAGCTGGCAGCAGTTCTGACTTCTTATCATCGGGACCCGGCTGGGAAGACACCACAGTTGAGAGGAGAAAGATCATGACCTCAAAACACAGAATTATAAAGAACCTCCCAAGATAAGCTAATCTTACCCGCCTCACTTCACAGATGAAGATGTGGAGGTCAAGAGAAATGACTTGCCCAAGATCCTACAGCGAGAGAGAGGTCTAGGGCCCAGGTCTCTGGGCTTCTGTTCTACTGCGCTCTTCCTTTCTGACACAGCATTGGAACCTGTCAAGAACCTGCAGTGTTGGTTTAATAATCATCTGTTCCCTATCCCTCTGCTAACGATTAAGCCAGTCACCTTGAGGAACACTGAGAAGTTCTAAGTAGTGTTTTTCAAAGTTTGGACCTCAGGCTAACTACAATAGGATTACCAAGGTGTTAACTAAAAACACAGATCCTAATACACCCTAACTGACTGCAGTGATATACAAAAATTATAATTTCATAGTACACAAAATGTAGCATATGTACAAATAACAAAGAATTATAAAATGTCTCTACCACCAGCTTAAGAAATAGAACATCAGCAATACTGCTAAAGCCTTGGGTAGCATACTCCAATAAATGTCCCTCCTTCCCCTTCAAGGGTAATCACCACTCTTAAACAATTTCTTTAGTTTACCCTAGAGTTATATTACTCTACATTGCAACCATAAAAATATACTGTTTCAAATGTTTTTGAATTTTAAATAAACAGCATCACTTCTGTCATTTGCCTTTTTTATTCAGTATTGCTTTTGGAAAGGCATCCATGTCAATGCATTTAACTACAGCTGATTCACATTCACAGCTACAAAGCATTCTGTATGACTATGCTGCAATTTATACATCTACTTGTTGATGGTGATTTGGAGTATTTCCCAGCTTATTTGTTTTGCTATTATGAACAATGCTGCTATGAACATTCTTGTACACATCTGGTACATATGTGGATAAATTTCTTTTTTTTTTTTTTTTTTTTTGAGACGGAGTCTTGCTCTGTCGCCCAGGCTGGAGTGCAGTGGCCAGATCTCAGCTCACATATGCATGGAGGAAAAGCTTTTAATTTATAAGATAAAGTCAAGTTGTTTTCTAAAGAGTTACTGATTTATACTCCCACTAGCAACCTATGAAAGCTCCTGTTGCTCTGTGTAGCTGGCAACATTGTTATTGTTGCTTGCCAATCTAGTAGGGGTAAAATGCTTGCCATTTTCATGCTTGTCAGCCTGGTGGGTGTAAAACACATCTTTTATTGTGAGTTGTGATGTCTTCCTTTTTTCTTTTTAAAAAATCCTAAGACTTTCTATACTAAAGTTTGAGAAATAGTTCTCAAATTATTTCTACAGGAAAAATAATACAGTGATTTCCAGGTGGGGAAGATTTCTTAAACAAGATTAATAAAAGAAAAAAAAAGCTGCCTTTGACATTGTAATTGAAAGCCTCTGTTCAACAGAGACACTACTAAGTTAATAAGCAGCCACAGGCTAAGAAGAGACATTTGCTATGGCTGCAAAGGAAAGAAATTAATAACCTCTACATAACGGGAATGCCTGGAAAATGAACAATAACAACTGGGAACTCCAAAAAGTGGCAAAAGATACGAACAAGAAAAAGAGCAGTTAATAGTATCTAAAGAGTTATTCAATTTTACTAGCAATCAGAGAAGCAGAACTGAAATAATGAGACACTAAGTTATACGATTCGGACTGTTATTACCCAGTTTTCTATTTTTTGCCAGATGTCTGTGTAGGTGTGGGGAGAATGGGGACCTCTAGTCCCTGCTGATGGGCATTTAAACTCGTACAGCCCCTTTGGGAAGCAATCTGGCAGTTTTTAGTGCAATTAGGTAAGCCAATATCCTATGATTTAAAATCCCTACTCCCAGAAGAAACCCTGTGCACAGGGTCCATAACAAAGGATCTTCATTATAGCCTTGGCTAAGGTAGCCAAAGTGGAGATAAAATGCAGAATATGCTTACAGTGGAATACTATTCAGCAGTCAGAAGGAACAAACCAGATCTAATGATAGTATTATACGTAAAATAAAAAACATGATTTAAAGAAAAGTTCCCCCCAAAATGAGGTTTACACTCCAGTACCTTTATGTAAAAATTTTAAAAAGCACAAAAAAGTTAGAATCTTTTTTCATGGATGTATGTTTATATTGCTCACCATGGGTCAGGTGGACTGGGAAGATCTGCAGTCATGAGAATACAGCAGGAGGGAGTGGGAGATGAAGAAAATGGAAAAGACAAAGGTCCAGCAAAGCAAAACTTCACACACCAAGGACAAGGGGAGACCACACATTGAGAACAGCTGGCCTGTCCCCTTTGGTCACCCCTGGTGCTCAGAAATCCTTTGGGGAAAGAGAATCCAAATAAAATTCAGGATGTCACAGCTGGCATGGTTTAAAACCTGGCTGGATGAGGATGAAATTCACAGGCCTGAAGCACAGAAATGAGAGTGAGGAAAAACAAAAATGAAACTAATCAAACCATTCTTCTGAGAAAGAGAAACTATCCCCTCACCCCAAACTGGGTAACTTTCCCAAATACGTTTAGTGTTCAGTGTTATGGATTTGTTTACTTTGGAAGCCAGAAATTTGATGACATCCTCATCTTTGCTCTGTCAAAGGCCTTTAAATTTATATTATATCCTCCATGTACAGCATTCAAACCACCACAGTTCTCTCTTGGAATAGAAACAATTTGGTCTGCTCACCACCCCATCACCTTTGGCTTCCAGAGTTACAGAAAATCCCTGAAGTCAGGTGAAACTGCTGTCTCTAACTGCAGTGCAACTGATGATTCCCAGTAAACAGAGCACAGACCCTGGGGATATTAGGCCAAACACGGCATGCAACTGCCCTGTAAACCCTGACATCAAATATCAAAAGTTCCAGAAAGCCACAGTTGGAAAGTAGCCTAAGTACACAGTCACATGGTTTAACTTCCTCTGATGAAAAATCAAAGGCCTGAGGCTGAGTACAGTGGCTCATGCCTGTAATCCCACCCCTTTGGGAGGCAGAGGCAGGTAGATCACTTGAAGTCAGGAGTTCGAGACCAGCCTGGCCAACATGGTGAAACCCCGTCTCTATTAAAAATACCAAATAAAATTAGCCAGGCATGGTGGCGGGGACCTATAATCCCAGCTACTGGGGAGGCTGAGGCAGGAGAATTGCTTAAACTCAGGAGGCAGAGGTTGCAGTGAGCCAAGATCACACCACTGCCCTCTAGCCTGAGTGAGAGTGAGACTCCATCTTGAAAAAAAAAAAAGAAAGAAAATTCTAAGGCCTGAGAGGGTCAGAGAGCTGACCAAGGTCTCAGCAAGTCAGCTGTAGGGTTGTACTTGGAATTCAGAGCTCCTGATTGCCCAGGCTATGGCTAGAGGTTTTCCCCAGCCAGGTCCATAAGACTGGCCCTAAAAGAATAAAGATAACTGTTTTCCTAGGCAAAATCCTGGTACTGGAAGCGTTCTTTAATGGCCATGAGTTTGACCCAATGCCTCTGAGCTAAAATGCACCCAAAGAAACTTAAACAGATCATTTTGAGCATTTTCTCTCTTTCACCACAATCCTTACATTCCCCATAACAGAAAACAAAATTATCTAACTTATGTTGATGACCACCTAAGTCATCCCTTACCTATCTATCCCCTTGCCACTTAAACCACTTGACAAAGCTGTAAAGTTCTTGCAAGGAGTGGTTCTGACATCAAGAAAGAAATCCAAATTCTAACATTGGATTTTTCTTGAAGCCAGTGGCTGCATTGGTCTTCTAATCAAGTTTTACGTACATAATTCCCCTGTAACAGAGGAGGCAAAACCTAAGAGAAAGCAGGCAATCTAGCTTTCCATTTAACTGTCAACTTGTGTAGTCAAGCATACACTCTTGGACCCTCCTCTCATTATCACTCCCAGAAGGGTGGAAACAGGAGATGGCAGGAGAGGCAACACAAATATCCTCTGAGCTTGGAAAATACAATCAAGTCAGCTGAGTTGGCTGGCCCCAGGCTGAAAAATTGAACCTCCTTTTAAATAAACTAACAGGAAAGATGCCTCTCCAGCTTCCACTCTGAATGAAAGTAGACTCAGCAGAAGTGACAGGAGGACAAGTGTAACCTGAGCCCCACTGGCAATCAAGGAGAAAAGGCAGACAGAAGCAAAAATACACCACGCTCTAGTTTGCAATCCAAACACCCATTCCTTCAAGGGCATGCAAGATTCAGGAAGAAAGGTGGCAATGCCTTAAAAAACCCCACTCCCCAGGCTCCTGGGCCTCCCCAAAGATTTCTGAAACCAGCATCTTTTTCTGGCCTGCAGAAGCTCAAAAAATAGCACCATGAACAGAGAAAAATCAGATGGACCTTGGGGAATTGGTCAAGGACCTTTTTTTTGAAAACAACAACAACAACAGAAAAAAACAGTATTAAAATGAGATTGTATTCTTTCTGTACATTTCATCTGAAAATTTTGCAGCCTTGAGTGTATGGAAAGGTGATAATGCCAGCTAAAAGAAGGTATCGACTTATGTGAACTGATGTTCCCAAACTGTCAAAGTGATTCAACAGGATGAGTGAGGGTAAGAATGGTGGGGGCAGATTCACAGTGATTGATATTTATTTGTGGAATGGCAAGAAGAGAAGGGCATCAGGCACGCGCTCTAGAACAAGTTCCGGAGCAGAGGTGGACAGGGTTCTGACAGTGTGGCAGAGTAGAAGTAGCTAGCTAGGGGTATATAAGGGGAATGAGGTCCATGAGAAGGGACAGTGCAGAGCACAGCTGTTCCATCTGAAGGACAAGGGAGCTGAGGGCCAATGGAGGAGCTCCCAGGTCAAAATCAAATCTTACTCCTCTTCTCAGCCCCACTGTCCCCTGCACCATCCCAGATACCAGTTTCTTTGAAGAATCTAGGAAAAGTTGAAATAAAATGACTGGGGCAAGTGAAGAGCTGCTCAAGATTAAAAAGCTGGAGTAGGGCAAGTGGGGAGACAAGATTTCTGTTAGGGGGACTATGCACTGAAAGAGGGGCCTGACACCGAAATGCGGGGGCGCTGTCTCTACCTGGTACTAAGGTCTGAAATGCTGAAAGGCATTTGGAAGGTATGTGGAATGAAGAGCAGCACAAAGAGAAGGGACAGGGACAGACGTGTTTGGGAAGGTGAAATGGTTCCTGCTTCCAGGTATGTGCGTGTGAAAGGCTGGCTGTTCTTTTCCATCCTCATCTCCAGTCATAGAGCCCATTTGAGAGATGAAGTGTGTGTGAGTTTGGAGGTGGGACTGGGGATCCTGAGTGTGTACCTGGGGTCCCAGTGAGATAACTGAGGTTTGGGGTGGGAGGGGGGGAAGAGCCAAAATCCCTGACAGTTCTTGGACTCTGATTCCTGCTGAAGGAGGTAAAGTGTGAGGGGGTATTGTGGTCTTGGTCTTTAGTTCTAAGAGTGAGAGGAATAGGGATAGCAGTGAGGGGTAGGGGAAAGGGGACACTTGCCTAAGTGCTCAGAATGTACAAAACAAGTTTGAAGACAGATCCCTAAAGCTATGTCAGAAGAGGAGAATTAAGACTCTATTTGAGAAGCTAAAAAAATGATTAGAGGAGTTGAGAACTGAAGCAGTCAAAAAGGAGAGGAAGGGTGAAATCTCACTGCAAGATGCAACAGGTGGGGTGGTCTGTTTCCCATAGCTGGTCTTGGTTCTGAGAGTGAGAGAACAGTGACAGTGAGGGGCAGGCATGGAGGCAGGCCCAGTTATCCCAGGAAGCAGATGTCTAGGATGATGTGGATGTGGGGGATGAGGGTCACAGGGAAGAGACAGGAAAGACAGAAGAATGCTAGAGCAAAGAATAAGTGAGGTGGGTTGGGCCCAGCGGTCCTGGAACTCTGTGGGGATGACAACAACGTCCCTAGCTGTAAGAGGTGGAGCCTGGGGATGGGAGTGGAGGGGGCTGGCCCTATGGGGACAGCTATGAGGAGAAAATCTTATATGCCTCTCACATCAGTGTATGTGTATACGATTCTGGGGGGAACTGTTTCCTAGAGCTTGAGCTGGGGATGGCAGTAGCGAGTGGACTACGCTGGGCCCTTCAGTAAAGCGTGAAAGGCATGTGAACTCTCTGGGCCCATGCTAAGGGGTGCAAAAAGGGCCCTGGCCTGGGGCTGAGTAGGTCAAAGCTCACTCCCGTACCTGTGCTTGGATCCAGAGTTTGGTGGAGGCTCTAGTGTGGTATGAGGGCGGAACTGAGTCAGTCCCCTCACCCCGAGGTTGGGTGGGAAGGAATTCAGAGGAGATTAGGTGGGTGAGGAGTGCTCTGGGGAGCTAAACTCCTGTCTGGATTCTTTTCCATTCTATGGAATACTAGGTCCACACAGTCCTGGCCTGAGAGGCTGCCAGGCTGTGTTGAAGCGAGTTTCTGCCCTTGAGTTTACAAATCATGTTGTGCCAGCTGTGCTGTGAGGGACTCTGGGCTGGGTTGGAGCAGGTGAGCAACCTCCGACCCGCGGGTTTTACCAACGCTGTCATGTGCCCCAGGCCCTGCATTGGGAAAGGCGGGGAAATCGGGCGCTCTGGACCAGGCCTCCGGTCCTGAGTTGGGACAATAGACAGTTCCCTCCTCCACCCTGGCCGGCTGCGTGGCGTACCTGGTCACCGACACCCAAGCCGTAGTAGCCGTGTGTCACCATTTCCCAATGCAAGAAGCAGACGAGCGCGTCCTGCGTGCAGGTGATGGCCGGCGCTGCCGATGCGAACAGTACCTCCAGGCCCGCCATGAGCGCCAGCGACTTCGGCGTCTGGAGGAGAGAAGGGGGAGGGGATAGTGCAGTGAGCCAGCTCCGCGGCCGGGATAGCTATAACTCCGCTTCACTCCTGCGCTAGCTCTGGCCGAGTCTACACCTGAGACCAAAATGGAGACGCCCAGGGGCGGGGCGGGGCGGGGAAGCCGGAAGTAGCCCCAGGAGCGGGCGCAACTGCTTGAGGCGCGCCGGGCTGGCAACGCTAGCGCAGAACTAAAAAGTTCCGCCAGCGACCGCGCGGGGCGTGGCCCCTCAAAGCTGGAACCTGGGTCTTCGCCGCGGCGGACAGGATCGCTTCACGCAGGCACAGCGCCCTCCAAGAGGCCACCTTGCTGAGAGTCAGACTTCCCATGCACAAACTGGGTTATGCTAGGCCGGGGAAGGGGCTGGGAAATGTGGCTAAAATACATTCTTAATAATCGTTAATACGTACGCAGTGCTTACTACCGGCCACATTATTCTAAATGCTTTACTTGTATTCATTTATTTAATCTTCACAACCCAACTGTATGCAGTTGATATTAACGATTAATGTGCCTCATTGCACAGATGAGGAAACTGAGGCACAGAGGGCTAATTTGACCAAGATGACAACAGCCAGCCGGTGAATGGCTGAGATGGTTACAGGAACCTAGCAGTCTGGCTTCTAAGATAACATTTATTAAGTGTTTATTGTGTGCTACATCCTGTACTAAAACCTTTACATCACCTTCTCAACAACTCTATGATGTACCATTATTATCCCCATTTTGCAGATGACAAAACGGCTGAGAGTTGAAACCATTTCTCCAAGAAGACACAACTGCTGCCCGCAGAGCTGAAGCTCCTGACCCACTACCAAATTTCAATCATTTATTTGCCTACCCCCTTTGTGATTTTTACCACCCATTACGTCAACAAGTTTCATGAAATTCACTTATTGTTTTTACCCGAATAAATTTAGTTTCCGCATCCCAGTCACCAACCCGGTTCAAGCTCCTGTCATCTTTCACTTGGATGCCTGGCATCAGCCTCGGAACTGCCCATTCCATTCCTGTCTCTCTCTAGTCTGTACTGCACTTCGCAACCAGAGAGATTCTGTTAGAAAACAGGTCAGGGCCGGGCGCGGTGGCTCAAGCCTGTAATCCCAGCACTTTGGGAGGCCGAGACGGGCGGATCACGAGGTCAGGAGATCGAGACCATCCATCCTGGCGAACACGGTGAAACCCTGTCTCTACTAAAAAATACAAAAAAAAAAAACCAAAAAACAAAAAACAAAAAAACTAGCCGGGCGAGGTGGCGGGCGCCTGTAGTCCCAGCTACTCGGGAGGCTGAGGCAGGAGAATGGCGTGAACCCGGGAGGCGGAGCTTACAGTGAGCTGAGATCGGGCCACTGCACTCCAGCCTGGGCAACAGAGCGAGACTCCGTCTCAAAAAAAAAGAAAAAGAAAGAAAGAAAGAAAAAAAGAAAACAGGTCAGATCGGCCGGGTATGGTGGCTCACGCCTGTAATCCCATCACTTTGGGAGGCCGAGGCAGGTGGATCACTTGAGGTCAGGAGTTTGAGACCAGCCTGGCCAACATGGTGAAAACCTGTCTCTACTAAAAATACAAAAATTAGCTGGGCATGGTGGTGCACGCCTTTAGTCCCAGGTACTCAGGAGGCTGAGGCATGAGAATTGATGGAACCCGGGAGGTGCAGGTTGCAATGAGCCAAGATCTCACCATTGCACTTCCGCCTGGGCAACAGAGTGATACTCTGTCTCAAAAAAGAAACAAAAAGAAAAAAGAAAACAAGTCAGATCACATCCCTTGGCTCAAAATCTCACAGGGTTCCCATCACACTCAATGGAAAAGTCAAGTCCTCTCCGTGGTCTGCAGGAACCTGCATGTGGTCTGCCACCTCCTGCCCCAGCCCTGCCAGTCCTGTACCTCTCTGATTCAATCTCCTTCAACTGTCCTCTCATCCCCTTTATACCTGCAATGACCTTGGCTCCCCTTCTTCTCTCACAGCTACATCTGGTCCAACAGCAAAGCTAGTTGACTCCACTCTCAAAATATATTATGAATCTGACCACTTCCCATCACCTTCACTGCTTCCACCCTGGTCTGATCCTCCAGCATCTCACACTTAGACTATTGCAGTAGCTTCCCAACCACTTTCCCTCTTTCATGTGTTCTTTTTTTTTTTTTTTTTTTTTTTTTTTGAGACGGAGTCTGGCTCTGTCGCACGGGCTGGAGTGCAGTGGCCGGATCTCAGCTCACTGCAAGCTCCACCTCCCGGGTTCACACCATTCTCCTGCCTCAGCCTCCCGGGTAGCTGGGACTACAGGCGCCGCCACCTCGCCCGGCTAGTTTTTTGTATTTTTTTAGTAGAGACGGGGTTTCACCATGTTAGCCAGGATGGTCTCGATCTCCCGACCTCGTGATCCGCCCGTCTCGGCCTCCCAAAGTGCTGGGATTACAGGCTTGAGCCACCACGCCCGGCCTCATGTGTTCTGTTTAGGCCTTTGCATTCCTCTTCCTGGAATGCTGTTTTCCCAAATATCTACATGTCTTGCTTCTTCATTTCTAGTGGCTCCATCCCTCACTCCTACCATCCTCAATAGAGGGCTTCCCAGACCATTCCATCCAAATAACCTTCTCCAGTCTTTAACCCCTCTCCTGTTTTTTTTTTCCAACAAAGCACTAATCATAACCTGAAACTATATTAGGTATTTATTTCTTTGCTTATTTAATGACTGTCTTTCCACTAGACTGTGACAAAGGAACAGGGAGCATGTCTACCTTGTGCACATATGTACCTGAATGCCTTCTGGGATCAATCTATACTTATTGAAAGAAAGAATGAATACTGAATGAAGGGATGAATTCTTGGCCTGGCCCCAACCCAATCAGGCCACTCTTACCTCTTTATAGTTCACCACTCCCTTTGTCAGCTGGCCCTGTGCCTCTCCAAATTTTGTGTTCCTAGAGTTTCCTTGAGACACCCAGATTCTTGAACTCCTTCTGCAGAGATTCTGGATGAGAAGGTCTGAGGAAGAGTGCATGTATGTTGACCACATTCTGGATGACACTAAAGCTGATGGCTGTGGAACTCCTCTCTGGGATGTACTGCCTGTGGCATAAAGCTATCTGCCCTTTCTACTGAGAAGTTCTGCACTTTCGGGCTTCCCTGCTTTTGCTTGTTCTGTCCCTTCTGTTGTAATACCCTTATCCAGTTATGGAAAAGTTCTACAGATTCACTCCATCAATAAACTTTGATAGGCTGCGCTGCCATGAACCATAGTGCAGGGTGTCCACTTAAGGTGCCTACTTAGTGGCAGCCCATTCCTAAGTGCCTAGTGTGGGCCAGACACAGATGAACAGGTTCCTGTCCCTATAAGGCTCACTGTCTAGTGTTTAAAAAAAAAAAAGCACTGGCCAGGCGCGGTGGCTCACGCCTGTAATCCCAGCACTTTGGGAGGCTGAGGTGGGCAGATCACGAGGTCAGGAGTTTAAGACCAGCTTGGCCAAAATGGTGGAACACTGTCTCTACTAAAAATACAAAAATTAGCCAGGCGTGGTAGCAGGCACCTGTAATCCCAGCCACTTGGGAGGCTGAGGCAGGAGAATCGCTTGAACCCAGGAGGTGGAGGTTGCAGTGAGCTGAGATCAAGCCACTGCACTCTAGCCTGGGTGACAAAGCGAGACTGTCTCCAAAAAACAAACAAACAAACAAACAAAAAAAGGTGGATTAAGGAGCAAAAGGTGTTCCAGTAAAAGGAAACAGTATGTGCAAAGGCATGGTGGAATGCAGCTAGCTCTGTGTGATTAGAAGGTCAGTGTTGCCTCCTGAGTGAGGTTTCCCTCATCTCTTTGCCCATGATTAATTGCTCTTTCCTCAGTGTGCTTGGCATCAGTGGGGTACCAAGGGGTGGGCATGGGACAGTGAGAGCTATCAGCCTTAGTCAGGTGGAGAATTTTATCATTGAAGTTGATGTAAATTGCTGGTTCATGATGATAGCAAAAAGTGGACTGACTTTGGGTCTGTTTTATTACTACTTTTAAGTTTTTTACAGCAAATGTACCCACTCCTTGTCTGCACCAGGGCAGGCAGCTTCGTCATCCCCACCCCTTGGTTCAACACTGCTTTGCATACAGTTGGTTGTAGCTGGCATCTTACAGAACGCTGGCTCCCTCTTCTATACCATCACCCCTGTCTTAACAGTATTCTCTCAGAAGCCCATGGTGAGACAGGGATTTGAGTGGTTTATCTGGGAGCTGATTCCAGG
The DNA here is from genome assembly GCF_002776525.5 of Piliocolobus tephrosceles. NCBI lineage: Eukaryota > Metazoa > Chordata > Mammalia > Primates > Cercopithecidae > Piliocolobus > Piliocolobus tephrosceles. The sequence continues at coordinate 3,010,288 of NC_045453.1, forward strand.
AAATGGCAGTGGGGGCAGTGGAGTAGGGAAGTGAGACAGGAAGGAAAGGCAGCCAGCAGAGGGAGTGTGATGAAGCCAGTTACCTCTACGGGCAACTGGACCGCACGCCTACTCGGGAACTCTGGGAGGCAGTATGGGGCATGTCTCAGAGCTCTTCCATTTGAGGGCATCTGCCACAGGCTGAGAGCTGCTTCTGGGGTCCTGGAAGGCCCTCAGGCAGAGAGTCACATAATTTAGAGAAAGCAGTCTGCGTGTAGAGGTGACTGCTGAAGGGTGACGAGGGTGTTGTGCGGTCTGCTATGTCTTCCCACACCCCTGACCAGGGGTGAGCCATACCTTGGAAAGTCTGTAACCCAGCAGCCAGCATGGAATAGGCACTGGCGTCAGTGTATTGAAAGAATGAGGTAAACTCTATCTCCTGAACCAGGCTATGAATCCCCTGAAGGCCAGGACTATGTTCCACCTGTCCTGAACCCCAGGGTCCTCCAGGGATGGGAGCAAATGGGAGGACCTCCTGGGGCTGGTGTGTGTGTGTGTGTGTGTGTTGCCCCGATTCATCCAGCACTTTCTGTGGACTTACCTACATCAGCAAGAGTCCCATTCTGCCCTTGTAAGTGCTGTGAGTGGCTGAGAAGGGAAGCAGGTGGCGGGTGCCTCCCTGTCTGGGCCCCCACTACCAAGAGTCCATGCCAGAGATGAGGGCCCAGGATGATAGAAAGAACTGGGCCGGTGGCTGCAGCCACCAGCTCCTGGTTGCCAAGTGACAGCAATGTGGGTATTCCAAGCTCCCTGCCTCCCTGGAAACCATGAAGAACTGAACCAAGGGGCAGTGCCTAGATGGGCACTGAGGTGAAATCATTCACTACTGTAATTCTTCCTCGGCCTAACATCAACCCAACCATATCACCTCCTCCAGGAAGCCCTCCATGATTGATATTGTTCTTTGCTTCTACCAAGTATCTGATATCCAAGACTTCCCAACTTCCCATTCCCCTTGTCAGTGGGGTACCCAGCATATTTGACACCCACAGCAGATACCTCTTTTCTTAAAAAGATGATAATTTTTAGGCCGGGCACAGTGGCTTACGCCTGTAATCCCAGCACTTTGGGAGGCCGAGGCAGGTGGATCACGAGGTCAGGACATAAGACCATCCTGGCTAACACGGTGAAACTCTGTCTCTACTAAAAATACAAAAAAATTAGCCAGGTGTGGTGGCGGGTGCCTGTAATCCCAGCTACTCGGGCAGCTGAGGCAGAAGAATGGTGTGAACCTGGGAGGCAGAGCTTGCAGTGAGCTGAGATCGCATCACTCCAGCGTGGGCGGCAGAGCAAGACTCTGTCTCAAAAAAAAAAAAAAAAAAGAATTTTTTATGTAACTCTATTAGTTTTTTAAAGTTTTTTTATTGTGGTAAAATACACATAGCATAAAATTGATCATTGTAATCACTTCAGGTCTACAGTTTAGTGATATTAACCATACTGTTTTCCACGGAGGCTGCACTATTTCACATTCCCACCAACAGTACAGAAGCATTCCAATTTGTCCACCTTCTCAGCAACACTTGTTATTTTGTGTTTTTTTGTTTATGTTTTGTTTTCATAGTAGCCATTTAGCCATTCTAATGAGTATGAGGTGGTATCTTCTTTATTTTTTAAATAGAGATGGAGTTTCACCATGTTGCCAAGGTTGGTCTTAAACTCCTGAGCTCAAGCCATCCACCCATCTCAGCCTCCCAAAGTGCTGATATTACAGGCGTGAGCTACCATGCCCAGCCAGTGGTATCTTATTGTAATTTTGATTTGCATTTCCCTAATGATTAGGGATGCTGAGCATCTTTTGATGTACTTATTGACCATTTGTTTGACTTAGGAGAATGTTTGTTCAAGTCCTTTGCTCATTTTTTAACTGAGTTGTTTGGTTTTGGTGTTCAATTTTAGGTGTTCTCTATATATTTTGGATATGATTCCCTTATCAGATATATGATTTGTAAATATTTTCTCCCTTTCTGTGAATTGCCTTTTACTCTGTTGATAGTGTCTATTGATGCACAAAAGCTTTTAATTTTTATAAAGTTCAATTTGCCTGATTTTCCTTTTGCTGCCTGTGCCTTTGATGTCATTTCCAAGAAATCACTGCCAAATCCAATGTTGTGAAGAATTTGCCCTACATTTTCTTCCAAGAGTTTTATACTTTTAGGTCTTACATTCAGGTCTTTGATCCATCTTGAGTTCATTTTTGTGTGTGGTGTGAGGGAGGGGTCCAGCTTCATTCTTTTTATATGAATATCCAGTTTCCCCAGCATCATTGGTTGAAAAGGCTGTTCTTTCCCTATTGAATGGTCTTGGCGTCCTTGTTGAAAATCATTTGACCATACATGTGAAGGTTCATTTCTGGGCTCTTTATTCTGTTCCATTGGTCTATATCTCTGTCTTTATGCCAGTACCACAATGTTTCGAAGTAGCTTTGTAGTAAGTTTTGAAATCAGGAAGTATGAGGCCGTCAATGAAGCAGATCACTGATTAGCACCTCCCTCCTCATCTATGAAGTTATTTTCAGCAATAACCAAATGATAATCAGTAAAAATTATTATTTCCCTAATTCATTCTTCTTCAATGAAAAAATATATACGTATTTTTTTTTTTTTTTCTTTGAGACAGAGTCTTGCTCCATCACCCAGGCTGGAGTACAGTAGCACGATCTTGGCTCACTGCAACCTCCACCTCCTGGATTCAAGAGATTCTCCTACCTCAGCCTCCCAAGTAGCTGGGATTACAGGCACGCACTACCAGGCCCAGCTAATTTTTGTATTTTTAGTAGAGATGGGGTTTCACCATGTTGGCCAGGCTGGTCGCGAACTCTTGACCTCAAGTGATTCACCTGCCTTGGTCTCCCAAAGTGTTGGGATTACAGGGGTGAGCCACCATGCCTGGCCAAGAATATAATTTATAGATTATACAACTCCCCCTTTTCAGTGTATAATTCTGAGTTTTGACAAAAGCACACAGTCTTATAACCACCATATTCTCTACATATTTCCAAAAAGAAAGGATATTTAAAAATTCATCTTTATTGAGGTATAATTTACATACAATAAAATCACTCATTTTAGTTGTATACTTCATGAGTTTTGACTAATGTATAGACCAGTGTAACCACCATGACCAAGATATGACTCTAAAATATTTCCTCATGTGCCTTACTAGTTAATCTTTCCAGCCCCTAGCTGAGGTGTTAGTCCATTTTGCATTGCTATAAAGGAATACCTGGGACTGGGTAATTTGTAAAGAAAGGCACTGCAGGCCGTCTAGCATGGTACCAGTATCTGCTTGGCTTCTGGTGAGGTCTAGGAAGCTTTCAATCATGGTGGAAGGCAAAGGGGAAGCATGCATGTCATATGGAGAGAGAGAAGGGAAGGGAGCAAGGAAGAGGTGCCAGGATCCTTTAAATAACCAGCTCTCACATGAACTTACAGAGTGAGAACTCACTGATTATCATGGGGAGGACATCAAGCCCCATGACCCAAACACCTCCCACTAGGCCTGCTTCCAGCATTGGAGGTCACATTTCAGCAGGCGATTTGGAGGGGACGAAACATCCAAACCATATCACCAGGCAATCACTGATCTGTGGTTTTTGCATCTATATTTTTTGTGTCTACTTTTGTCTCTCTTAAAAGTTCATATAAATGAAATGTATATGTTGCCCCAGGAAGCAGATGTCAAGATGGAGTTAGCAGTGTTAGAGGTTTACTGGGGATAAGTCACAAAAGAAAAAGGGGGGTGGGAACAGGAGTATGTGGGGAGAACCTTCAGGCCTTTCTGCAGATCTGGCACCTACGAAAGAAGAGATGGAAGGAATAAGGATTAGTGAGAAAGTCTCAGCCAGCCCAACGGAGAACTCCAGCACCAAGAAACGTCATAGAGAGTTCCCTGTTGGACTGAAATGGCCAGGCCTTAGTGCTCTCTCTGCTCGGTGGGCTGCCTGTAAAGAGCATGGCTTCAGCATGGTCCCAGTGGTCCTACAGCTGGAGGATGTTAGCAAACTGCACTCCTCACAGCTGCATGGCAATTATTTTCTTGAAGAAGGTTCGGCACCCCTCCATAGCTGACACATAAAATAATTCTCCTTCATGCCTGGCTTTTTTCACTCATCATCATGTCCAAACTTCATCCACGTCGTGTGTATCAGTCTCTTCCTTTTTACTGAATAATATTCTGTTGTATGGATGTGCTAATTTGTCCAGTCCCTTACTGATGGGCATTTGGGTTGTTTCCAACTTGGGGTGATGATGAGTCATGCTGCTATAGACATACATGGACAGGTCTTGGTATGGCCTTATGGTGTCATTGGTCTTGGATAAATTCCTAGGAGTAGAATTGCTGGATCTTATGGAAGAGTGTATGTTTATAGGAAACTGCCAAATGGGTTCCCAAAATGGTCATACCATTTTCCACACCTGCCAACAATGAATGAGAGCCCTGGTTGCTCGACATCCAGCAGAAGGGGATTTAAAGGGGAAAATGTGGTGCTTACTGAGCCAGTGAATGGATTGGAATGTAAAGATTAGGGAAAGCTGCCACCAACTTTCAGAAAGTCTGGACATTGCAGGAGCTTCAGGAAACCACCAGCAGTGATCACAGCTGCCTCCCATCCTGGGGCAGCATGTGTGTATGTAGGGTGGTGGGGAGGCCTGCAGAGGCTGCTGCCAAACTGAAACCTGAAACTCGAGATTCTGCCACTGCTGTTGGAGAAGAAATGATGTGCCCCTGCCTCTGCTGCCCAGTGGCTGGATCTAACTCAGAACCCAGCTGGCAAGTCATTTTGAAAAATGCACTTGTTAGGTTTCAGGCACCTGCAATGCTAAGGAAAGGCATAAAAGGTGTGAGTGTGTGTGTGTGTGGTGGGGGTCGGGGGTTGGTACTGAGGCTTTGACAGACAAATTAACCAATGTATATTGTCTCATTTAATTCCCAGAACAACACTTTAAGGTAGAAACTATTATGATCTTTGCTTGAAAAATGAGAAAATTCAGGGAGAAGTTGTGTCATTGTCCTAAGCAGCAGGGTCAGGATTTGAGCCAGGCAGTCAGCCTGCTTGCCTCCTCACCACAGTGCCATGCCTCCAACAGCATTACTAAGGACCTGTGGGATTCTGAGCTCTGAGTTTCAAGATCTACACAGGAAAAGGCAAGATTCATGACTGAGGACCATTTTTCAGACCTCAGGGACAGAAAAGGCTGGGAATAGAAAAAAGGGTCAAGGGTCCAGGCTGGGAACAGAGAAATGGTCTAGGCATGGGAAGCTCCTCCAACCACAAGGGCACATGAAGAGTCTCTGCAGAGACAAGGGAAGCCACAAGAGGGCACCCTGGCCCACCCAAATGCCCGCGGACGGCAGCCACTGAGCAAGAGGCACACTCTCCTCCATCCTCACTTCATTCCACCAGGAGGTTCAGGGAAGCCCTAGACCAGAGTCCCCCAGCAGGCTCTGTCCACACTGCAGTCAGCCTTCACACCTGGAAATACCTGATTTTAGCTCTGGGGATCGTTGCCCTCAGGGATAGACAGCCTCAGAGAACCCAAGTCCTTGGAGGCACAGTGGGTCGGTTTCTGAGGCCACTCTCTTTTCTGTACCCCCTACTTCTCCTTGTCTCCATCTTTCACAGACTTGGGCCTGATCCTTGCCTTGCCCCCATGCCACCCATGTCCAGCTCCAGCCCCAAAGTTCCATCAGGCACTTTCCTACCTTGGTCAGGCAGGTGGGAGGGGTGACCAGCCTCACATTGAAAGGCTAGAAGTTCTGCCTGATGCTCCCCAAACCAGAACATCAGCTCCACGAGCACAGGGATTTGTGTCTGTTTGGTTCACTGCTATAGTCCTGGCACCTAGAACAGAGCCTGGCATACATAGTAGGTGCCCAATAAATATGTGATGAGTGAATAAATAGATTAGCAGGTGCATAGTTGTAGAAAAGTGTCTAGACCTTGGAGTCAGGCAACCTGGGTTTACATCTTGACCTCTTTGCTTACTCACTGTGCAACTTTCGGGAAATGGCTTCTCAAATTGTCAAATAGGGGTTATAGTGGTGTCTTCCCAAGGGCTGTTGGGAGGATTTCTGATTTCTGGACATGATGTCAATAAAGTGTCTCCCACAGTACCTGGCTCATGGTAAGGGCTCCTAAGAGGTGGTTCATTATTTGAGATAACGAAGCTTTGGAAAACAGCAGCTATTTATTGAGGATTTACTATGTGTCTGGCACGTGGCTCATGTTATCTAATTCAATTTTCTTAACAACTTTTAAATGAGAAGTTAAGTAGCTCAGAGAAATTAATCAACTTTTCCAGGGTCACACAGCTGAGAAGAATAAACTTGGGTCTAAGCCCAAGTCTTAAAGCCTGCAGCACACAAGTTCGCAAGTCAGACTTTCTGGGCTCAAATCCCAGCTTTTTCACTTACAAGCAGTATGATCCTGGGCAATTTTCTTAGGCGGAGAGCTAGGAAGGGACAGAAATAGGCCACCACCTAGGCCAGGACTGTTCTTTAGGATTTGCAGTAGTCAAAGACACTACCAACAGTACTAACAGTGCTGCTGCAGTCTCACTCCCTGGAGACTGTGCAACCTGCCAAGGCCCCTGGAACCTGCTCTTTAACCACAGCATCACCTGGCCCCCACCAAGCACCACATTGTTTCCAAATGTGTTCCTTGTACTCCACCTGGAGCTGAATTCACAACCTGGTCAAGCAGTCAGGACACACACACACACACACACACAGAGCTTGGCTTTCCTGTGTAGACTTGGGCAAGTTGCTTTGCCTCTTTGAGACTTAATTTGCATATTTGTAACCTGAGTGGTGATAGGTAGCACCCCAAATGAGGATTACCTACAAAATGGGACGGCGCCCTGAGCACTGGAGGTGAGCGAGGAGGAATGGGAGGGTTGGTTTCCAGAACTACTTCAGTAAGAATCAGGCATTGATTTCTAAGGCTCTGTTAAAAGATAATTTTCAGAAAAAGATTAAAACCATGACTCTCTCACAGCTATAAAAATGAACCCATACTGAAGACTTTACTTTGCTTGTTAACCAATGAGGGGGCAAGACAGATGTTATAATTCATTCAAAAGAAAAGTACAAACGTATATAGAGTAAAATAGACAGATGTTACAACTGGGTCAAAGGACAAGTCAAACAAGCACAAATTTATATGGAATAAAGGACCTGAATTACAATTGCAGGCAGAGTTAATTTTTCCACAAAGGGATGGAAGTCAATTCCATCAGACAAGACAAAGTTTGTATGTCTATCAGTTATCTGCAATTTACAAAGTGCAAAATATCAAGTTCAGAGACAATGAACAAAACTAGAGTCACACATTCCCCAGAAGGGTGTGCTGTAGTTTTCGCTATAGAACTTTTTGGCCTGGAGATTCCAGGCTTCTCATCCAGCACTTCTCAACTTTTCTGGGTTTCAGTTTCCTCATCTGTAAAGTGGAGTGGCTAATTGTAATGCTTCCTGGTTGCATGAAGATGAAATGAACTGGTAGAGTAGAACACTTCACATACAGTGAAGCCTTGGTTCCCTAATCAAAGGTTATAGCAGTCTCTCTTACACTGGATTGTGAGGAGGATGAAATGGGCAACACACACAAACAACCCTGACCCATGCCCTCACTTAGTGTGCGTTGACACCTTGTAAGAATAATTCTGACCACTTTGAAAGTCAGCACAAACTGGGTTAAAACCCAAGCCTGTCTGGTCTCGCAAGCCACGTGATTTTGTTGAACACGAGATTTTGTTGAGCACCTCCTCCCCTGGTGGGGCCTCAGTCTGCCCATCTTTCCAGGAGTGCTCAGTCAACCGAACTCCTGAGTGACATCGTCTCCTATTCCCTCCACTGTGTGAGGCACTTCACAGCTGCCAAGCTGTCCAGGACAGAGCAGCTCTGGGAATGGCCTGGCAGGCAGGTGGCACGGATGTGGTAGGTCAGAATGACTGGCTGTCAGGGATGTGGCAGGGATAAAGTCCAGCCTCCAGCCCATCCAGAACTGTCATAGTTTCCATCTTGCTCACATGGCCTGGTGGAAAAAGATTGGCCCCAGCTGGACTTTAGCAAGAGGAAAGGAAAAGATGTTTCCCAACTGCTGGGTCAGGTCTCAAGTTGGCGAGGATGGGAAGGACAGGGCAGAGTCCAGCTTCATCTGAATCTGAATCTGTGTCTTCTCCCTGCCTTGTCTGTGGCCCAGCTGTCGTCCTGCACACAGCTGTCATCTTAGAGCATCCCTGTGCCAATTGCCCAAGCAAGGCAAGTAGTCCTGCTTTGGGTCTGGGCCTCCGATTCACCCAGCTCCATGCCAAGACCTTTGGTGGGGTCAGAGGAGGAGCCCTTGCCTTTGGAGGTTCAGCTCTCGAGTCTTCACTGAGGGCTGTGATCATAGGAATGCTTAGTTTGCAAAGGAAGGAAAACAAACTGGTTTGGGCAAAAAAGCAATTTATTGTCCTAAGGGGGAAAATGAAGTGGGGAGAAGAAAGGGAGGTTAGGAGTGAGGCATTTTATCTAGGGAGTCCAGGGAAGGCCTCACTGAAAAGGGCTGTTTGAGCAAAGACCTGAAGAGGTGACAGAGTGAGCCCTCTGATGTCCCAGGTGGATGGAGCAGCAAGTACAAAAGCCCTGAGGTGGGAGTGTGCCTGGCATGTGTGTCAGGAGCCCAGGGAGGGAGGTGAGCGATAGGAGATGAGGTCATAGGGGTAACTTGGAAGCCTGATATTAGTAGGGCCTCATAGGTCAAAGAAAAGATTGGGAAAATATTTTCTTTAACGAATGCCCTTTATTCCATGGACTGAAAGCAGAGTCAGGTTCCTGCAGGCTTTGGTGGGAGGGGAATTAAGATGGGGAGTAGAAGTGAGAGGAGCAGAGGATGGAGCAAAGACTTCCCCTTCTCAGCCTGGCCTTCCTTGGTGTTGGGCAGCACCGCCCAGGAGCCAGAGGGGGAATTAGTGCTCTGGGATCCACAACACAAGTGAAAGGATCCTGTTGCCAGTGGCAGTCCCGGCAGGCAAAAGCCTCCTCTGGAGTCACCTAAAGCACCCAAGTGACTAGGCTGGGCCAGAGCAGTTTGTGATGGCTGCTGCTGCCCACTACGGAAGAGCTCTGGGAGGACAGGGTACCTTTCTTTGCAGCAGCAGTGCCCAGGCCTGGTCCCCATGCAGGGGTCTTAGTTTTACGTCTGGTGGGCAGTTCTCACTCTGGGGAAAGGCTAACTCTTGGAGAAAAGAGGAGATATCAGTCAACGACTTCATTTTACATATGGGGAAACTGAGGCAGAGAGCGAGTCATGCACTGAGGCTCACATAACTTGACAGCAGCAAAGCTGGGACTTGAACTCAGACTTCCTGACTCCCACAGCCAGTGCTCCTTTCCCACTTCTAGGGAGACAAAAGATCCCAGCGAGAATTCCGGGCCTAGAGTTAAACTCTGCATTTGAATCCTTGCTCTACCACTTGTTGGCTGTGTGAACTAGGGCAAGTCACTTCACCTCTCTGTGCCTCAGATGCCTCATCTGTAAAATGGAAAAAATAAAATAATAATTAAAAAAATCAATACCTGCCTCATAGGGTTGTGGTGAAAATTACATAAGGCAATATGTGGCCTTAGAACAGAAGTGAGTGACATCAGTAAAAATGGTGGAGGAAGACTGGAAAATTCTTTCCTCCAATGAGAAAACTGGAAAAAATGGTCAGAATCAACTTTTTCAGAATCTTGAAATTAATCACAGGTTTGCAGCAATTGAGGGAGCATGTATTCAAGAAAAAAGGCTAAATCTTGATAAGAACAGTGACCTCTGTGATGTTCTTACTTGCCCTATTCCCATCCCCCTCTTTTCAGCTCTGTGGTAGCCTTGGAAACCAGTAGCCCACATTTATGATGAAAACTATCAAACTGGCAGCCACCAGAGGGACAGATTAGAGATGAAGCTTCTTCAAAGTCACATACCCTGGAATTGTCCTTGTTGGCCCATCTGGTGACCCCACTTGCAAGACTGTCTTCATTTTAGCTCACTCAGAGCTTACCCAACGCAAAAAGTTTTTCTTGCCTTTTCACCGGTGGTATTTGTCAAAAACGTTTAGAGGCAATTATTTAACTTTGTGATTGCACTGGTTGTATATAACATTTGGGGCAAACAATAAGTTAACCAAAAAGCTTTAAAGGAAAAGCTGGAGAATAAGATGTCGTATAGGGGCTTTGAAAAGCTCTGACATTTCCTGGGAATCTAGAAGTCCATGAGCATGTGTGGGATGGTACAGTTGGCTAGGACTGTCCATGCGCACAGGGAAGACTTGAGAGGGCCCTAAACTATTACCTCTGGATGACCTTGAGGCTCTCCACAAGCAGAACGTGAAGGCTAGGGCAGAGTTATCAATTGCCTACCTGAGTTTTGAATATGCTTCAACATACAGACAGACCCTAAACAAAAGCTGGGAGACATTTTAGTTGCAGGCATTTAAGGAAATTTCTGCCCAATATTTCATTATCACACAGAAAAAAGGATCCAATCTTTATAGAAACAGTTCAGAAAAGTCACTTAAAAAAACCAAACACCACAACATCAACATGTGGGGGACGGGGGCTAGAATATAATTTCCAGAGCATCCATAATACATTATATAAAATAGTCAGGTTTAAACAAACAAACAAAAAAGAGACATGAAAAGAAATAAGAAACTATGGCCAGGTTCATGGCCATGTGGCCGGATACATTTGTAATTCCAGCACGTTGGGAGGCTAATGAGGGAGCATTGTTTGAGATCAGGAGTTCAAGACCAGCCTGGGCAACATAACAAGACCCCATCTCTAAAAAAATTTTTAAAACTAGCCTGTGGTGGTGTGCACCTGTAGTCCTAGCTACTTGGGAGGCTGAGGCAGGAAGACTGCTTGAACCCAGGAGTTTAAGGCTGCAGTGAGCTATGATCACACCATTGCATTCCAGTCTGGGTTACAGAGTGAGACTCTGTCTCAAAAAAATAAAGAAGAAGGAGAAGCAGGAGAAGAAAGAGGGGGAAGAGGAGGACAAGAAGGAGAAAAAAAGAGGAGAAGAAGGAGAAAGAGAAAGAGGAGAAACTGGTCCCCACATAGGAGAAAAAGGAATCAATAAAAACTGTCCCTGAGGAAGCCCAGACATTGAACTTACCAGACAAAGACTTTAAATAATCCATTTAAAATACATGCTGAAGGAAATAATGTATAAAGAACTAGAGGAAAGTAGAATGATGTCTCACCAAATAGATAATAACAATAAAGAGATTTAAAATTACATTTATAAAAGGACCAAATGGAAATTTTGGAGTTGGAAATCACAATAACTAAGATTAAAACTTCACTAGAGGGACATAACAGCAAATTGGATCACACAACAAGAAAATCAGCAAACTTGAAGATGAGTCAATTGAGAGTAGTCAATCTGAAGGACACAAAGAAAAATGAATGAAGAAAAATAAACAAGTCTCAAAGACCTATGAGACATCATCAAGCATAATGCCATATGCATAACAGGAGCTCCAGAAGCAAAGGAGAGAAAGATTCAGAATATTTGAAGAAATAATTTGATGGAAAAACATTTATCTACACATCTAAGCAGCATAACAAACTCTAGGATAAACTCAGAGACCTACACATAGGCACATCATAATCAAACTGTTGAAAGTGAAACACATGGAGAGAATCTTGAAGGCAGCAAGAAAAAAAATTACTCACCAGGTACAAGGGATCCCCAATAAGATTAGCAGCTGATTTCTCATTTGAAACCACGGAGACCAGAAGGTAATGAAATGACACATTCAAAGCACTGAAAGAGACTGTCAATCAAGAATCCTATATCCAGCAAAGCTTTCCTTAAAAAACAAGACAGAAATTAAAACATTCCCAAATAAACAAAAACTAAGAGACTTTATTGTTAGCAAATCTGTTCTTTAAGAAATACTAAAGAGAATTCTTCAGGCTGAAAAAAAGGACTCTAGACAGCAACTTGAATTCACAAGAAGAAATAAAGAACACCAGTAAAAGGATACAGTAGAAATACATGTTATGTAAATATTTACATATTTTTATAAACCTTTTTCCTCTTATCTGACTTAAAAGATGACTGTGTAAAGAAATGGTTATGAATCTATGTTGATGATCATGCAGTCTCTAATAATTTGTATGATAATAACAATACAAAAAAATAAAAGGCATCTATATTGGAAAGGAAAAAGCAAAACTATTTCTATTTGCAGATGACATCATCATGATCTTTATAAAATCCTAAAGATTTCACCAAAAAAAAAGCTAATAAGGCTAATAAAAGGATTCTCCAAGGCTGCAGAATATAAGATCAAAATGAAAAAATCAATTACATTTCTATGCATCAGCAATGAACAATCCAAAATGAAATAAAACAATTCTATTTATAATAGCACCAAAAAGAATAAGATATTTAGGAATAAATTTAACAAAGAAGCAGAAGACTTGTATACTGAAAACTATGAGACATTATTGAAAGAAATCAAAAATTTAAATAAATGGGAAGTCTGGGCATGGTGGCTCATGCCTGTAATCCCAGCGCTTTGGGAGGCCGAGGCAGGCGGATCACGAGGTCAGATCAAGACGATCCTGGGCAATAGATTTTTGATAAAGATACTAAGATAATTCAATGGGGAAAAGAATTGTTTTTTTTTTTTTTTTTTTTGAAATGAAGTCTTGCTCTGTTACCCAGGCTGGAGTGCAGTGGCACCATCTCAGCGCACTGCAACCTCCGCCTCCTGGGTTCATGCAATTCTCCTGCCTCAGCCTCCTGAGTAGCTGGGACTACAGGTGTGTGCCACCGTGCCTGGCTAATTTTTTTTTTTTTTTTTTTTGTATTTTTAGTAGAGACAGGGGTTTTGCGATGTTGGCCAGGCTAGTCTCAAACTCCTTACCACATGATCTGCCCACCTCAGCCTCCCAAAGTGCTGGGATTACAGTTGTGAGCCATCATGCCTGGCCAAAGAATAATCTTTTCAACAAACGGTCCTGGAACAACAGAATACAAAAGACTAAAGGTGGATTCTTATCTTAATCCATATATGTAAATTGACTAAAAATGGATCAAAGTCTTAAATGTGAGAGCTAACACTATAAAGCTCTTAGAATAAAATTTAGCAGTAAGTCTTCATTACCTTGGATTAGGCAACGGTTTTTTCAATGTTACATCTAAAGCACAACCAACCAAAAGAAAAATTAAAGATGTTTGTAATTCAAATAACACTATCAAGAAAATGAAAAGACAACCCACAGAATTGGAGAATATTTCCAAAACACATACCCGATAATGGTCTAAATATCCAGAATATATACTCCTACATCTCAGGAATTAAAAAACCACAACCCAATTTAAAAATGGACAAAGGGAGGCCGAGGTCAGTACTTCAAGACCATCCTGGCCAACATGGTGAAACCCTGTCTCTACTAAACAAACAAAGAAATACAAAAATTAGTTAGGCGTAGTTATGGGCACCTGTAATCTCAGCTACTTGGGAGGCTGAGGCAGGAGAATCGCTTGAACCTGGGAGGCAGAGGTTGCAGTGAACTGCGGTCGCACCATTGCACTCCAGTCTGGGCTACAAGAGCAAAACTCCGTCTCAAAAAAAAAAAAAAAAAAAAAAAAAGACAAAGGATTTGTGTAGACATTTTTCCAAGGAAGATACACAAATGGGCAATATACACATGAAAAGAAAAGATGATCAACATTATTAGTCTTTAGGGAAATGCAAATCAAAATTAGAATGAGATACCATTAACATCCACTAAGATGCTATACTAAAAAAAGAGGGGCAATAACATGCTGGTGAGAATGTGGAGAAATTGGAACTCTCGTATGTTGCTGGTAGAAATGTGAAATGATGCATACCTTTTGGAAATGATTTGGCGGTTCCTCAAAGAGTTAAACCTAGAATTCCCATGAATATAACCCATGAATTCCAATCCTAGTTATACACTCAAGAGAAGTGAAAACACATATTCACACAAAAACTTGTATATGTATGTCCATAGCAGCATTACTATTACATGTATGTCCATAGCAGCATTACTCATATTAACCAAAAGGTGGAAACTATCTAAGTGTTCCATCAACTGATAAACAGATAAGTAAAATATGACATAGCCATGCAATGGAATATTATTTGGCCATCAAAAAGAATGAAACACTGATACAGTACTTTGTTAACTTTGTTGTGACAATGTGACAACATGGATGAACCTTGAAAACACAATGCTAAGTGAAAGAAGCCAGACTGAAAAGTCCACATATTGTACAACTCTTCATATGAGTCCAGAATAGGCAAATCGTTAGAGACGTAAAGTAAATTAATGGTTGCTGGGGGCTTGTGGGAGGGGGAAGTGGCAGTGACTGCTAATGGGTATGAGGTTCCTTACTTTTTTTCTTTTTTAATAGACTTTTTAAAGAGCAGTTTTCAATTTACAGCAAAATTGAGTGGAAGGTACTGAGATTTCCCACATACCCTCTCCCCCCATATATGCATGGCCTCCTCCACTATCAAAATCCCACACCAGACTGGTACACTTGCTACAATCAGTGAATCTACACTGACACATCATTATCACCTAAAGGCCATAGTTTAAATTAGGGTTCACTCTGGTGGGAGGTTTTTAGGGTGATAAAAATATTCTGGAAATAGCTGGTGGCAATCGTTGCACAAACCACTGAATTGGATGCTTTTAAAAGGGTGAATTTTACAGTATGTGAATTATCTCTTAATTTAAAAAAAGTTTTAGACACTGCTAGACACAGGGTAAGCTCATTAAATACTAGCTGTTTTTTTTTTTACTTTAAAAATAAGGCTTAGGGGAATGGGGGAATAAATTAACTGTCCTATATCGACCTCCACTTGTTAGAGAAGAAAAAGCAGGAAAGAAAGAAGCAGAATAAAATGACTCTCAAGTATGTGTGGCTCTTTTAGTTTATAAAGCATTCTCAAATCTTTTTCTCAAGAAGCTGCCCCACCTGCCACGAGGCAGTTATGACCCTTAATCATTACTGTGATTATTTATTCATTCCCTTGTTATTTTGTCTCTTTTCCTTTTCAGAATGTTAGCAGACACTTTGTCCAACTTATCTGGCCTCTTTGGCACACGGTGGGCGAATCTATTGGTTGTGTGAACGGATGAATGAATGAATGAACACCCCTATGATCTCACTTGAACTTCAAATCTACATTGTAAGGTTATACTGGCTTCATTGCCTCCAGAGTTAGATAAATGAGGCTCAGCAAAGACAGGTGATGGGCTCAAGGCATACTTAATCTGTGTAGGGGTAGGAACATGTTAAGCCCATCTACCTCTGTTATCTGGGGTCCTTCCACTGGCCAAGGCTGTTTCTCTTCTCAAACTGACTGAGTGTAGGACCACTCTTACAAAGCTCCAAGCTCCTCCAGCAATCTCCGAGGAGTTAATCTCGACAGTGTGTTTTGTCAGGGCTCATGATCATCCTGTTTCACAGATGACTGGGTCATACTTCTCCATTAATGATCCTGAATTTCATTTTCTTATATCTAAAATGGTTATCATCTATGTTCAGGTTTGTTCAACTTGCAGTGATGTCAGCTTTTCCTGATTGGACATACAAATTTAATGCAATCTTGATCAAACCCTAGGAAATTTTTCTTTCTTCTTTGAAAAAAGAAAAAAGCTGATTTTATTCTAAAATTTACATGAAAACCCTGAGCCAGGAATAGCCAAATAAAATCTTGAAGAAGAAATTAGGAGACTTTACTCTAGCAGAGATGTATATTGTAAAATCAATAATTAAGATAAGGTAGTATTGGCACAAAGAGACCAATGGAATGCACAGAATCTGGAAACAGCCCCACCTGTATGTGATGATTTAGGACAAAAAGCAGACTTTTCAGTAAATGGTAATAGGGCAATAGGATGTCCATTTTGGAAAAAATAAATCTTTGATTCCTGTTAGGAGATGAATGTTTTTGTCTCCCTTACCCTTCACCCCACCCACTGCCAAATTCATATGTTGAAGCACTAACACCGAATGTGATGATATTTGGAGATGGGATTTTGGGAGGTAAGGAGGTTTAGATTAGATCATGAGGGTGAGCCCCTCTGATGGGATTAGTGCCCTTTTAAGAAGAGGAAGACAGAGAGATCTCTCTCTCCATGCACTCACAGAGGAAGCACCATGTAAGCACAGCAAGAATGTGGCCATCTGCAAACTTGGAAGGGGACCCTCACCAGAAGCTGAATGTTGTCATCTTGGACCTCCAGAACTGTGAGAAATAAATGTCTGTTGTTCTAGACACTCAGTGTATGGTATTTTGATATAGCAGCCTAAGCTAAGACAATTCCCTACCTCACACCATTAAATAAATAAATAAATAAATTCCAGGTGATTTGTGAATCTAAATGTGAAAATCAAAACAACAGGTAAATACATTCATGTCCTTAGGTTAGGCAAAGATTCCTTAAACAGTTCAGAGAAACACTAATCATAAAGGAAGATTGATAAACTGGATTTTATTGAAATTAGGAATGTCTGTTCATCCAAAGACATTATCAAGAAAGCAAAAGGTAAACTACAGAGTAAAAGAACACATTAGATGTATGAACAACCAAAAAAGGACGTGTTGAATAGAACATATAAAAAGTGCCTTCAGTCATTAAGAAAAAGGCAACTCAATTTAAAAAGGGACAACATACCCAGACAAGCTCTTCACAAAAGAGAATATCCAAATGACCAATAAACAAATGAAAATGTGCTCAGCTTTACTGATTATCAGGGAAAGGAAAATTTAAGCCTCCATGAGATATCTCCACACACTCACCAGAATGGCTAAAAAGGAAAAGTCTGACAATACCAAGTATAAACAAGAATGTAGGGCAACTGAAGCTTTTATACATCTTACTTTACATTAGTACAGCAGCTTTGGAGAATTGATAGTATCTAATAAAGCCAAATATATGCATACCCTGTGGACTATCAATTCTACTCCTAGGTTTATGC
The DNA here is from genome assembly GCF_002776525.5 of Piliocolobus tephrosceles. Classification (NCBI taxonomy): domain Eukaryota; kingdom Metazoa; phylum Chordata; class Mammalia; order Primates; family Cercopithecidae; genus Piliocolobus; species Piliocolobus tephrosceles. Next base: position 3,027,335 of record NC_045453.1, read on the forward strand.
CTAACATAAATGAGTACCTATGTGCACCAGAAGACAAATACAAAGTGTTCATAGAATTCTACAAAAGCCCCAAACTGGGAATAATATTAAAATATATTGCCAGTAAAATGAATAAATAAATTGTGGTTTACTCATATAATAGAAAACTAAAGAGCAACAAAAATAAAGGAGCTTCTACTTTGTGTAACAATATGGATGAATTTCACAATTATAATTTTCAATGAAAGAAACCAGACACAATACTGTACTGTACTGCATGATTCCATGTACATAAAGTACAAAAACAGGCAAAATGAGTCCATGGTGTTAGAAGTCATGAGAGAGGTTGCTATTTGGGGCAGGGAAGGGGAGGGAACATGAGGAGGGAGGGAATATGAAGAGTAACAGTCACTTGGTGTGTTCACTTAATATCACTTTGATGTTAAGCTGCAGACTTAGGGTTTGTGCACTTTTCTGTACATGAATTATACTTGAATAAGATGGTTTATTTTTGAAGCAAATATATAATGATAATATCTACTATTGTGGGGAATACGTGAAAAAAAAATAGTAATCGCTGAGATCATTGATTTCTACTTAAGTTCCAAGCACTGAGTAAATGCTTCCCAGAAGTATGAGAAGGACTAAGATTTTGAAATATTTCATTGGGCTTTTCTTCTTTCCCTTTCCTTGTCCCTTAGCTTTCCCCCAGGAAGCCAGAGGTATCAGTGGTGATCAAGAGTGTTACAGCAGGAGCTCAAGGGAAGAAAAGTTTATGTTGAACCTTGGACCTTCCAAATAGGAATTATGGGTTCCTCACAAAGAAATAGTCTTGCAAGCCAGTCTTTTCTTTTTTCTTTTCTTTTTCTTTTTTTTTGAGAGAAGCTAATCTCCCCAACTCTTTAGGGTCTCATCGATACACGAAAATCCTGGCCTGCTGGGCAGCAAGATGGATCCTGACTTTTCTAAGAAAGATCAAAAGCAAGATCTACTTTTCTACCTATTTTTTCATAGGTAGAAAAAAAATCTAGGATAAATTGTTAGGGATGTCCTGTGTGTCTAGGAAGGAAGATCAGGGAAGAGAAAAAGAGAAGTCAGGGAAAGAGAAGTAGAGAGAAGGAAGTAGAGAAGAAGTAGAGAGAGGAGAAGCAAGATCCCCAGGAGCTTCTTACACACACACACACACACACACACACACACACACGCACAGAGATCCATTAGAGAAAGTAAAGCCTGCATCATTTGTGCACATGTGTGTGTCATGGTAACACCTAGCCCTATACACACATGCTCTCATTTCATCCTCTTAACAATCTTGTTACCTCTATTACTGTTTCAATTTTTCACCAGTGGAAAGAGGTTTAAAGAGTGATATGCTTGCTCAAGGTCATAGCTCGGCTCCAGCACATTGCTCTCCTCTGTGATGTTGCACTATTCATAAAACACTTAGTGGAGCATCCAGCATGTTAGAAGATATCGTTGTTATTACTTTCTCAGTACTTCCTCCCAAGTAAATTGTAGGGTACATTATCATTAGAAATCAGAGGACTCAGATTCTAGGAAGACCTAATTCTGCTACCAATGAACTAGAAGCCCTTGGACAGTGACAACAGCTAATGCTTGCCTAGGTTCCTTACTGATCACCACGCCCTATCCTGTCTGCCCTTTGAGGGGGTCCCTTAAAGGTGATGTGGGGAGACATCACTGCCATCCTGGCTTGCAGATAAGAAACCTGGGAGACTTGAGCTACTTGCCTTAAGAAGGTTTGTGATATAGCAGGGCACTGCTCTTCCCTGGGCTTCAGTGTCCCCATCTGTAAAATGGGGAGAAGGACACATAGGATGGACAGTTTCTAAACTCCTTCCCCTCGTTTGAAGTTTCTGGAGTGCAAAAGAAAGAGAAAAGGGAGAGGAAGAAAGAAGGAAGAGAGACAGAGTGTTAAAGGAGTGGTTTGGATTTCAGCTTTTATTTTTTTAGGCCGTAATGAGAAAAGATTCAAACCAGATGTTGTCTTAGTGACTTGCAGTAGCTGAGAGTGGAACTGTGTTGTGATACTACCACATTAGCAAGAAGCAATATATCTATCAACAGTCCCAGTCAGAATAAAGCACTTGGCATTTCCAGGGACTGAGTACCCACGCTTGAGTTTAGCGTTTGAAAGGACCTCAGACCCCAACTGGGTTTCCAGACTCTTCCAGGAAGGGCCCATTCTTCAGAGAGTACCCAACCCCCAGCTCTCACTGGACCCCAATCATAGGAAAAGGCAGGGACCCTAGCAACTCACTTGGCGACACATTTGAAGCAGGCTGGAGAGGCAGGAAGAGCAGCAGCCCAGAAGAGCCAGGCTCAGTGGGGGCCAGTGGAGCGTGGCCCAAACAGCCCAGAGGGGCCCAAACAGCCCACAGGCCATGTTGTTATTACTTTTTAATTAAAATGGCGTCTTTCTCCCTTATTACAAAAGCCATGTTTGTTTATTTTAGCAAAATTAGACAGCACAGACCAGGAAAAAAGAAAAAATTAAAAAAGACTCATGACCTAGAGAGAACCATAGTTAATGCCTGGGAATATTCAGACTCATGAACTAAATGCTTATGGGGCCAGGCAGTTGATGTAAATTTGAATTGGGTGGTAGCAAAATTAATATAAATGTGTGCATAGGGTGAGTTAATTTATACAAATACTAACACAAATATGTGAACTTTTACATTAAAAAATCAGGAATGTCTGAATCTGTGAAGTAATGGAGAATACAAAGTCAAGTGTAAACGAATTCAAAAGTCAGAGAGATTTTAAATATTGATTTTCGCTCCAGGGGCCACCAGTTTGAAATCCCTGCTACGTATCCTTCTATATCTTTATGTATGTATGTATGTGTATGTGTAAAGATACACATATATGCATATACACACATATATAGGTATACATATATACATATATGTACGTAATAACCCCCACTTATCCTTGGTGTCTGTTACCTAAGGTCAACCACGGTCCAAAAATATTAAATGGAAAATTTCAGAAATAAACAACTCGTAAGTTTTAAATTGCATGCCATTCTGAGTAGTGTGATGAAATTATCCCCTTGTCCAGCATACCCATGCTGTACACACTCCCTGACTGTTAGTTACATAGCAGCTGGCTCAGTTCTCAGATCCAATGTCCTGGTGTTGCAGTGCTTGTGCTCAAGTCACCTTTGTTTTACTTAACAATGGCCCCAAAGCGCAACAGTAGTGATGTTGGGAATTTGGATATGCCAAAGAGAAGCTGTAAAGTGCTTCCTTTAAGTGGAAAGTCAAGATGAAAGTTCTTGGCTTAATAGGGAAAGAAAAAAGTCATATGCTGAGGTTGCTATGACCTGTGGTAAGACAGACTCTTCCATCTATGAAAATGTGAAGAAGGAAAATGAAATTTATGCTGATTTTGCTGTCATATCTCAAACTGTAAAAGTTATGGCCATAGAGTATGATAAGTGCTTAGTTAAAATGGAAAAGGCATTACAATTGTGGGTGGAAGATATGAACAGAAATGAGTTCTGATTGATGGTAATCAGGTTGTTTGGCACTAGTGGTAGTTTCCGGCATCCACAGGGGGTCTTAGAAATTATCCTTTGAGCCAGGCACAGTGGCTCATGCCCATAATCCCAGCACTTTGGGAGGCTGAGGTGGGTGGATCACGAGGTCAAGAGATCAAGATCATCCTGGGCAACATGGTGAAACCCCATCTCTACTACAAATACAAAACTTAGCTGGGCGTGGAGGTGAGCACCTGTAGTCCCAGCTACTTGGGAGGCTGAGGCAGGAGAATTGCTTGAATCCGGGAGGTGGAGGTTGCAGTGATCTGAGATTGCGCCACTGCACTCCAACCTCATGATACAGCGAGACTCCATCTCAGAGAGAAAAAGAAAAAAAGAAAAGAAATTATCCCTTGAGGATAAGGGGACACTACTATACAGCAAATATAATTTGATGCATATGCTCAATATAATACTCCAATAAAAGTGGCAGGAAAATTGGGGACCAGTATCTCCACCTCTTCCTCCACCTTCCTGCTCTAACAGCAGCCCCTCAATAACTCTGGGCACCACAGGAATCTGGTTTGAAAATCAGTCTTTTATTCCAGTGCTTCCTAGTGTCCATCATTTCATGGGGCAGAAAATTCCACCTTCCAAAAATTAGGGTTGTTGTGGGGCTGACCTAGGCTTGCCAACTTTCTTCCCATTAGTTATGGCAGGCATGCCTAGCTGCTCGCTCAGTAACCATTTCCTACACCTCTATCCCTTTCTTTCTTAGTTTTGTTTGAGGGGGTCAAGTACCCTGTCCTGGGCAATTAATCATCATTAGTAAACCTGACATGGTAATCCCATTCCCTCTGCCAGATTCTTGATTTCCTAGACTCCCTTGCAGCTAAGGGTGTCCTTGTGACCCAGTTTAGCCAATGAGATATATGAGGAAGGGAAAGAATCATTGGTTCAATTTCATCCTCCCTCTTCCTACCTTAAACATGAACACTCTGCCAAGAACAGTGACAGCCATGGTGGGACCATGAAAGAAAGGGCCAGAGAATCACAGAGACCCCTACCTGCCTAGTGTTGATGAGCACTGACATTTTCCCAGGGGTGTCTACCTCCAGACTTCTTTTCATGTTAAAAAATAAGCCCCTATTTGTTTGTGCCATTGTTAATTGTATTTTTTGTTATTTGCATCTTGGAAAGATGAAATGAGTTGACATCCATTATCATCACCAAGCCAAAGAAGTTGAGTAGAGATGATGTTACAGAAAAAAAAAAAAAGTTTTGTGAACATCTTGGTGTTGTCTCTGTTTTTCTGATTTTACTATAGACTAGCAAAAACATTTTCATAGAGCAGCCTTAGCCCGTGGACAAAAATGCCTGGGAATTACCAATCCTTACCACAGCAGCAGATGGAATGACTGAAGGGCCATCCACCATCACACTCATTACACAGGCTGGGCTTCTACTGTGGGACATTCAGATTGTTTCCTATTATTTCCTGTATACACAGTGATGCAATGAACATGTGTGAAACTAAATCTTTGCTCTCATCTTTACTTTTTCTTTGGATGAATTTCTTTGGATGAATTCCTAGAAGTGCAATCTAGCTCATTTTACCCAACTGCCTTCCAGAAAGAATACACCAAGTTATACTGTCACCTCCCCATGGCTGCTTCACACAACCAATTTGGACTGATAACATGTGTTGCCCCAGGATCCCTTCCTAAACTGCACTTGGGCCAATGTGGTTGGAGTTGGCTGGCTTCTGCTCCCTACAACCAGGAGTCCTGATTCACACATCTGTATTACCCTTCAGCCCTCCAAGATCAAAGCCATTTGCACATTTACAAGTGGTCACTCCCCATCGTAAAATCTTCCCCTGCCCTTCCCAGTTTCCACAGAGGTGGAGAAGAACATCAAACCTTCACTCAGTTTCAGCTGTAGAACTTAAAACTGTGGGCCAGGCACGGTGGCTCACGCCTGTAATCCCAGTACTTTGGGAGGCCAAGGCAGGTGGATCATGAGGTCAGGAGTTCAAGACCAGCCTGGCCAAGATGGTGAAATGTCATCTCTACTAAAAAAATTAGCTGGGCGCAGTGGTGGGCACCTGTATTCCCAGTTACTTGGGAGGCTGAGGCAGGAGAATCATTTGAACCTGGGAGGTGGAGTTTGCAGTGAGCCAAGATCATGCCACTGAACTCTAGCCTGGGCGACAGAGCAAGACTCCATCTCAAAAAAAAAAAAACAAAAACAAAAAGCTTAAAACTGTGTCACCAGGGCCTGCCGACATCCCCAGCTCCATCACCCACTCCTCACTGGCACATCCAAGCACATGGTGTCATTGACTGTGCTACAACCACATCACAAGCTTTTGTACATGTCGTTCTCATCCATGGGAAGGCATTTTCCCTCTTTTCAGCTAACTGGTGCTCATCTTTTAAAATTCAGCTCAAACATCACTGCTACCAGGCAGCCTCCTTGACCTCCTTAAGCTGAGCAAGGGCCTGTATTTGGACCCCCACCCCCTATATAATGCTTCCCTCTATAATGACATGACCACACTCACGTATCTATCTCATTCCCTCACTAGACTCTTAGGTCCTCAAAGGAAGAGAGAGCCAGAGAGGGAGAGCTCCTTTGGAGAGAAACTCTGTCCTCCCTGCTCTCCACACACACAAACCCTACCCACCCCATCGACTCCTTTTGGAGTCTGACTCATGTGACCTACCTCATTGCCAGAGAGTGCTGGACCTGGTGCCCAAGGCCTAGAATTGTGCCTGTGCAGGCACATCCTTCCCTCTCCGTACCTGATCAGAGGAATAAATCAAAAAGGAAATTGTCAACCAGCCATTCCAGCTCTCACAGTGGGTGTCTAATAATGGTTGCACCAGACCAGAAGATGCTTGACAAATCATTCTCCCAGAAGTTCTAGCAGGAAGTAGAACTCAAAAGGGTTCATCTTACTTCCATTCCTTTTTCTTCTGGCAAAAGTCATGGTTTTCTTTTTGGGATTCAGTCCTCTCCTTCCTTCAGCCTGGGAGGGCGAAGGTGGAGTGCTGATCTCAAGTCAATCAGAGTTAGGTATTCCCTGAACTGTGGTGATTTGTTCAGGTATGTGGGCCTGTGACATGAAAGCCCATCAGAATTAGGTATTTCCTGAACTGCAGTGATTGGTTCAGGCATATGGCACATGAACTGAGAGCCAATTAGAGTGAATCCCTAAACTACTGGAAGATTGACATTGCTTTGTGTGGATTTGGAATCCAGAAGCTGTAGTCACCTAGATTGCTGGAGAATGAAGTCCACACTGATGGATCAAGACAGAGACCAGATTCTGCCTAGGGTTCGATTCACTGAGTTTGAATGGAACCCAGTCAATTCATTGTTCGAATCCTTGCGTCCAGCCTCTCCTGGACTATTTAGTTCTCTCTTCCTCACCTTTCCTCCTTCTTCTCCTCCCTTTTATTTCTCCATCTTCTATCTCTATTTCTTCCCCCGCCCTCGCTTCCCTACCCATCGTATTGCAGACGTTTCTGGCTTTGGTCTGTCCATGTGCACTGGCCTCACTGCTCCCTTGACTCACAGGGGTGGGAATGGGGTCTTCAGAGGGGCCAGAGGAACAGAGGGCAGAGTGTGCATGGAAGGGGTGGAGTGACTAGGTGACAGCCAGTGTTTCTGGAATCTTTCACAGGGTGTTTCTTTATTCTGGGCTCATGGCTCAGTTGGTGTCAACCATCTTGTTACCAACTGAGGAGCTTACATTCATTGTACTGGCTCTGTGAGTTTTCTGCAGCATTGTTGGGGGAAAACCTTCCTCCCTGCCTGTTCCATTTGCTCGTTACCAGGACTGTTCAAAGGCAACACCAGACACTGACGGGAGAATTAAAGGCAACGGTCTCCATTATGGTTTTAACATCCTCCTTGTCATGTTGATTGGCAGGCAGCACAGAAGACAGTTATGCCTCACCTGGATTCATACGTCTCCTCACCCAAGCTTGGGCCCATCATCTCTTCCTAGAACTGTTGCCCTTCCAGGCTGGCCCTGCCACCAGCTTCTTCTAATTTGACCTCTAAATTACTAACAATGTACTTTGTCTGAAACATAGTCTATTCAGGCCACTTCACGAATTCAGGGAGTGGATTAGTTATATATGACCACATGACAAATTGCAAAACATAGTGGCTTAAAATCGAAGTTGACAAACTAAAATCCTCAGGCCATATCTGGTCTGCTGCTTGTTCTGTAAATAAAGTTTTGTTGGAACACCACCATACCTATTCATTTATATATCATTTATGGCTGCTTTTGCAGAGTTGAATTATTGTGACAGAGACTATATGGTTCATAAAGACAAAAATATTTCCTTTTAGGCTCTTTAGAGATAGTTCATTAACTGCTGGCTCTGTACACAACAGTATTCTTTTACCAATCTCTCGTGGTTTCTATGAGTCAAGAATTTGGGAGCAGCTTGACTAGGGGGTTCTGGCTCAGGACCTTTCATGAGATTGCAGTTAGGTATTGGCTGGGGCTGTGCTCATCTGAAGGTTTGATGGGCTGAAAGATCCACATCCAAGGAGACTTACTTACATAGCTGGACAGTTGATGCTGGCTATCGGCTGGGTGGGGCCTGTGTTCCTTTTTACATGGGCCTCAACACAAGACAGCTTAAGTGTCCTTAGGGCATGGTGACTGCTGTCCTCAGAGTGAGCAATTTAAGAGAACGAGGTGGAAGCTCAATGCCCTTAGGAGCTAGATTCAGAAGTTACACACTGTCACTTCCACCATATTCTACTGATCACTCAGGCCAGTCGTAATTCAATGTAGGAAAAGACAACACAAAGGAATGAATACCAGGATGTGGGATCATTTGGGGCCATCTTAGAGGCTGGCCACCATATGGAAGACACAAATCAATGCTCCCATGAGCATTTTGGCCCACAGATGTGTTTTGTTAGGTTTGTACCGTGCTTTAAGTCAATATTTTAAAATTATGAGATTTCACAAAATATCTAAAATATTTAAATTATTCCATATTTCCACATGTGACAATAGGATGCAAGTGAAAAACAACTTCCGTCTTTGCAAGAGACATAATTCTTTCTAGTTTACCACAGATCCTACCATTCCTAACTGTATCCTTAAAGGGGAAAATGAATTTCAGGGATTATTAACAATAATCCTGGGGTAATTTCCTTACTGTAAAGAAATACTTCCCTGAAAACTCTTCTATATCAAAAGATGGCAAAGAAAAATACACTAAGAGAATCTCCCATTTTAAAAATAATCAAGGGGGACCACATTTCTTAATAGGAAAGAAGAATGTGTCTGTATATTTAATATGCATAAAAAGTGTGTGTATTTTAAACAACCACAACCATGACTTGTACAAATATCACTGCTTAGCCTGTGGAGGTCAACCTCCTTAGCCTGGCATTAAAGATCTTCTGTATTCTGGTCCCTCCATACCTTAAAGGCAATATAGCATGAGGATTAAAAGTTCAGATGCTAGGATCAGATTGCGTCAGTTCAAGTATCAATTCAACCATTCACTAGTTGTGTCCTCAATTTTATCATCTCAGAAAGGGAAATCATAATAGTACCCATCTCAGGGGGTTTTATGGCTACCTTTTCAGCTCCATTTAAGCCCTACCAGTACTCTAGCTACCGGAACTCCAAACTATTTTATTCCTTCGTGTCTGTGTACATTCTATTTCCTATGTCTGCAATTCACATGTCCTGCTTCTCTGCTGCAAAGCTCAGTCTGCAGTGAGGTGGCTTTTCGCCAAACATGTCTGTATCTCCCAGACACAATGTAGGATACTGCTTATTGGTCCCCTTGTGGTTGGATTGAGGTTATGTGATAAGATCTGCTCAATGAGTTGTGGGTACAAGTAACACATCTCTTCCAGGCTGGAGCATTTAACAGCGGGTTTGAAACCCATGAGAATTCTCTCTTCTTAGGCCTCAGCAACTGGGCCCTGGAGTAAGGATGATGATGATGGTGTGAGCAGAGCCACAGCCAAACCATGACACATGTGTTGAGCAAAGTATCTACCTCTGTGGTTTCAGACTTCAGGGTTGTAACAACAGTATTAACCAGCTTACAATTACTCCTACATCTGCTCTCTGTAGTGTTCCTTAATCCTCCCAAACATGGCAACAGTACAAACCTCTATTGACATATGATCCCCCTTCTGCCCTGTATTAAATAACTGGCATCTATGTATCATGGTGCCCACAGGCACTGTTCCCTCCTCAGAGTGGCCTTCCCTAAATACCTATTGTAAAGATGATCTCTCTCTCCTCGCTGGATGACTACTTAGTTTGTACTTTATTCTCAACAGCAATTGTTTTTATTTGTTTAATTCTTGTCTGCCTCTCCCATTAAACACTAAACTTATAACCCTGGGGCTTAGCTCAATGTTTGATCCAGGGATATTAGTAAATGAATGACTGATTGAATGATTGATCAATGAAAACTGTACATCCAGTGTTTAGCATGGTGCCTTGTGAGCCTGAATGAATGAATGAATGAATGAATGAATGAATGCATGGCCCCTGGTACAACTCAACAACTCACCCACACTTGATCATGTTTGCAAGTTTCCTCTCTCAGGCCACAGCACAACTTGAAAGGCTGCAGAAGTCCCAGTGTAAGAGGCTCTAGCTGCTGCCTTTGTGTTTTCCCCCTTTTCTGCAAAATGTTCTGTGACCGTTTAAAGCCAGGAAGCAAAATCAAAGGGCCCTGAATTCAAAGACACTAATTACCTTTCAAAGAATTCCCCTTGGCTTTAGCCACATGATTCCTGTCAAAGGCTGTGGGAGTTTGTGGTTCCTGTGCTGAGCTTTGAAACAGGGAGGGATTAATGGGGCTTGATTAAACCACAAATGTCAGGAAGTGCAGAGGGCAGCTAGGAATGCTGGCCACCTCTGTCCTGGAGTAGGAGGAACGATCACTGACCTCCAGTCCCCGCACTGGGCTTGATCTTCTGATAAAGGGGCTGAAGGGGGAGGCATCTTCTTCCCCCTCCTCTCAAGGGTGCCGTTTTCATGCCTATGATGACGCTCATGTACATGGAAATGACTGATGTGCTAATGAGAGTTTAGTTTTGCTTTCGTTAAAGCAACACCTAAGGAGGCATAATAAGAAAACTGCCTACTAATTTTCAGTGGCCTGACGTCATAACAGCAACCTCCTCGGCTGCATGACAACAGGCTTGTGCTAAAATAGTGAGAACAATGACAATAACAGGTACTGGTTCACTGAGCACCTATCTTAGTACTAGGCACTGAGCTCATTGCTTGATATGGTGAACCTTATTTCATCCTCATATCTGCCCTGGGGGAGATGGGGGCTTTCATTAACCCCATTTTACAGAAGAGGAAATTGAGGCTCAGAGAGGTGGAAGTGACAGACCAAAAGTTAACCCTGGGTCTCTCTCACTTCAGAACCAGAACCGTTCTCCCTTGCTCACTCTGTTGGTGAATTCTAAGGGCCCACGTTCCTGATATTCCCAGATGAATGATTCTGCAGAAAACATAAAGACAGACAAGAGAGTGGAAAGACATGCTGGAGAAGTTCATACCAATTGTGGTGAATCCTTATCTTGTCTTTGAACCCACTCTGGGCCTAAATCATACACTATTTTATTAATTCCCCCCAACTACTGAGAAATAAACTGGTAACACTTTCTGTCAGGAAGATTTTTAGCTACGATAAGCTAGAACTGAACTCAGTGAGGAAGATGCTTTGGATATGCTTGCCCCATATCCCTTCCTTGCCTGTCTCCATTAAGGAGGCTGGAAAAGCTGAATATCCACTTTACCGCCAGAAGTGGCCACATGGCCAATTCCAGCCAATGAGAAATGAGTAGAAGTCTCTACTTTCCTGATAAGAGAAACAGACATTGCTTGCAGCAGCCTTCCCTATCTCCTCCTCCTGCCTGGAATATGATGTGATACCTGAACTGTGGCAGCCATCCTGTGTTCAGAGGGAGCAGCCAAGAGAATCACAGACATTGATGAGCCTGTGATGACCAGCATCACAGTCACTGTCAACTTCTAGATTTTTTGAAAATGAGAAGGATAAAATTTCTATTTATTTAAGCCTATGTTAGCTAGATTTTTTACTGCTTGAAATAAAAAACACTTTAGTGGGTATCGCCTTTTTTCCTATGTCTTTTATTAGAGTGAGGAAATTCCTCCATAAGCCCCCTTCTTGCCTATTCCTCTCACATCTCTGTCCAGAATTTGGTCCAACGTCTCTTACTAAGCTAATTGCTAGTCAGGGCAAGGAACCAACATGGTTCTTAAACTTGAAGTATATCAGTATTTTATCTGGGGGGCTTGTTAAAATCCAGATTTCTGATTCTTATCCCCAGAGTTTCTGATTTAGTAGGTCTGAGAGGGTATCTGAAAATTTGCATCTCAGGGAAATGTTTTGCTCCACAATCTATACATGTAATATTAGAGAAAGTTTGCTGCAGGGAGAAGTAATCAAGGAAGACTTCTTGGACATGGGATCATAAGTTAAGACTTAAAACTTAAGGATGGAAAAGAGGTGTTAGAATGGTAGCAGAAAGGAATGCCCTTAGTGAGAAACAAATGGCCAAGAAGATGGTAAGTGGAGCATGAGGAGGTGTGATCTGGAGTAAAACGGAGAGGATTGGATTGGATAGGTACTGTAGTTTCAACTGATGAAGGGCTTTCACCATTAACTCCAGAATCCAGGAGTTGATTTTGGAGGCAAGAAGAAGGTAGGTTTATACAGGAAGTATAATACTCTTATAGGGAGCAAGAGAGAGAGCTTTGGGAACTAAAACTATGGTCCATTCTGTTGTTAAAAGAAAAACTTTAGACAAATTAAATTTAGCAGAGTTTATTTGGGCAAAAAAGTGATTAATGAATTGGGCAGCACTCAGAACTAGAAGAAGTTCAGAGAGCTCCACTTTACCAATTGAGCAGCAGGCTTTTATAGGGTGAATGTGGAAGCAAAGCAAAGACAGTACTTCACTGGCTACAGGTAGGTGTTTGCCTTATTTGGGCATGATCTGGTGGAAAGTACCTAGAGGTTAGTTGGCAGTTTCAAATCGGCTAAGTCTCTAGTATCATTTTATTGTTTACATTAGGCTTTGATTTGCTTACGTAGGAACCAAAGCACTGGAGCTATCTCAGCATAATGGCACCTCAACTTAAAAATATTAACACTGTCATTTTGAAAATAGCCACCCCGTTTTAAAATGCTGTCTAATTTACATTGTTCATTAATTTAGTTTTGTCTAAAATTGGATTATATTGTAAATTAAATAGGGAAGAAAATGACTATATTTATAATATTGAGTGATCTCATCCATGAATTTGCCATATTTCACCGTTTACTTAGGCCTTCATGTCCCTCAATACAGTTTTCTTTTCTTTTCTTGGTACCTTACAGTTTATGAAGTATATTTAATTCTCCAGAAACTCTCTAAGTTGCTAAGTTGCTATTTTGATTATTCTTTCTTTCTTTTTTTCTTTTTTTTGAGACAGGGTCTCACTCTTCACCCAGGCCAGAGCGCAGTGGTGCAATCTTGGCCCACTGTAGCCTCTGCTTCCTGGGTTCAAGTAATTCTCATGCCTCAGCCTCCTGAGTAGCTGGAACTACAGGTGTGCACCACCACGCCCAGCTAAGTTTTGTATTTGTAGTAGACATGGGGTTTCACCACGTTGCCCAAGCTGGTCTTGGACTCTTGACCTCAAATAATCTGCCCACCTAGGGCTCCCAAAGTGCTGGGATTACAGGAGTGAGTCACCATGCCCAGCCGATTATTCTTTTTCGATAAATGAAGAAATTGTGGTTTACAGAGAGCCCAAGTTCATTTTACTTCTAAATAAGGCGTAGGTGCCTGTGACCAAACCAATCAAAGTGGTTTTCAAAATTGAGAAACCCAGGCATGGCTGAATCTGTAGGATCTTACTGGTAGCCTAGGTGCAGTCTTCCTACCTTTATCTCTCAGCTTCAGTGTTTTGTTTGTTCGCTTCATTCTCAAGCAGATATTCCCCATATGACAGAAGGATAGTTGTCAGAGGTTCATTGCCATTGGCAACCCTAGAGAAAACCTGAGACTGTATTTCCCCAAGCATTCCATGTTAATCTCTGAGAAGGACTCTGATTGGTCAGTCTGGCCTGGTGCTCACTCTTGCATATGACCACATGATTGACAGCCCCATTAAAATCATCTGGAGACATACGAGGGAGAGTTCCCTAAAGGGAAAGAAGGGCTGAAGGAAAGTGATGCTAGGCGGCCAGAATGAATGGCAGATGCCCATTGTATCATGCAGTCCCCACTGCCCTTCAATGGGGTGTGGAGGGTGGAGGCTTGCATCCAGTGTTGGCTTTGCTACTAGTAATTTTGGCATATTATAACTTCTGGGACTCTTACTTTGCTCATATGACAAATGGGGAGCCTAACCACACAGATGGGAATCAAATGAGGAAAAGCATGGAAAAGGAGATCAGCAAAATAAAGCACTCTGTAAGAAATTGCTTGCATCATCACTGGCCTTAATTAGTGAAGTTATCCCTCAGCTCAAGAACCTTGAATGGTTCCCTACTGCCTGACTCATTAAGTCCATGACTCTTTGTGGGGCTTGCAGGGCTCTGTAGTGTTCAGTCACACCTGGCCCACCTCACTTCTCCCTAACCTACCTCCTTCAGTCTAAGCAAGCTGGTCTTCTCTTGTCCTGCTCACTTGCACTTTGAAGTCAGTTCCCCAGTTCCACCTAGTATGAAACCACCCATTTCCTTGGGTGCACCTGGAAAGTTTTGGATCTTCCGTGAAACTCAGTTTTCTCATCTCTTAAACTGGAATAATTACCTCACAGGGTCATTGTGTGTATTACATGAAAGTTCATTGGCTATCCTTGTTTCCCTTGTGTATTCTTTCCTGTGCATTCTTCTAGGGATCACCTCTGAGACAGTGATGTGTAAGGAAGGTATTCCCCACTTGGGAACACCTTGGGCCCATCAGAGGCACTTATGACAGATTGCCTAGTGTCTTAGTCCGTTCATGTGGCTTGAACAAACTACCATAGACTGGATATCTTATAAATAATAACAGAAATTTAGTTCCCACAATTCTAGAGGTTGGGAGCCCAAGATTAAGGCACTGGCAGATTTGATGTCTGGTAAGGGCCTTCTTCCTTGTTCATAGTCTTCCGACTGTGTCCTCACATGGCAGAAGGGACAAGAGATCTCCCTGGGACCTCTTTCATAAGGGCACTGAACCCATTTATAAGGGCTTTATCTCCCAAAGGGCTCATTTCTACATCCAACACACTGGGTATTAGGTTTCAACATATGAATTTTGGATGGACACATTGAGTTTATGGCACCTAGAAAAAGAGTGAGATCAGTCCTTTAAGTACAAGGACTTAAAAAATGTCCTCCTAGAGAGGAAGAAGAAGGGACAATGGTTGGGGCTTTGGGTCCCTGAGGAAAAGGATGACTCAGCCGTGGTAAAGATGTGTTCTGGGGTCATGCTGTAGCTTGGGATGGGCCCAAGTCTGTGGTCAGGGGAGAGGAAGGCCGTGAGCAGGGAGCATGCTAGTGTCTGGACCAGCAGTCCCACATGGCCATTTGCTCCAAGGGCAGCCCACCCAGGCAGGCACCCTCTGTCTGGGCTCCATACCCATATACATATTCTGGGGATGTTGCTGCATCAGTTCACTATGTGAGCTAGACCCTAATCTACTTCCACCCTTCAGAGATGCTGCCAGCAATGTTCTGGCCAAATCCAGCCTGCAGACCCATTTGGTGTGGCCCACACAGTGTGTGGTGCTTTTATAAATGACTGCAAATTCGTTGATGCTCTTCCTAAATGGTTGCAAATTCATTGATGCTCTTCCATCAAGAGGTGGGCTCTGTGCTCCCCTTCCCTTGAATCTGGGTGGGTTTGTGGCTGCTTGACCAGTAGTGTATGGTAGAAGTGACACTATGGAACTAGAGTCCAGGTCATAAAAGGCCATGCAGCTTTCATCTGCAGCCCCCACTCTCAGGACACTCCGTCTCAGAACACAGCCACCATGCTGTGGGAGGCTCAGGCCACATGGAGAAGCCATGTGTAGGTGCCCCAGTGGACCGTCCCAGCCAAGCCCAGCCTTTGAGTCATCCCAGCCCAGAGAGCAGATATGTGAGTCGAGAAGCCTCTTTATGATTCTAGCTCCAGTCATTTGAATCTTCTCAGCTGAAGCCCCAGACACCAGGGAGCTGAGTCAAGCTGTCCCCACTTGCCCTGTCCAAACTTGACACAAAGAATCCATGGACATCATAAAATGGTTGCTTGACGTCACTAAATCTGGGGTGATTTGTTACATGGAAATATTAACTGGAAAATAATGCTTCTAAAATCTGATTTTCTTGCCAACATTTAAAGTTGGGAGCTTTCACATGCAAACCTGAATTTCTGACTTTTAATGAAAAATAAAATAAATCTGGCTATACTGGGTTTTCATCCTTGTTTAACAAATATTAGTCAGAGCTACCCCCTTGAGAAGGGATATAGATGGCTTGTCTGCTTTGGCCCCCACCTGGTCACCTCTGCTTATTTAAGTCACAGGGATCAGGCTACTTGCCTGGTCCCTGTAGGCATGTGGCTATGTTGGCCCTAAGCCAGAACCATCCTGTCACCTCTTGGGATGCCCAAGTTCTCAGAGCCTTTCCTCTCCTTGATGACTTAGACATCCCTGACCTCTGTGGGTGCTCCCCTTTCATCCCTGGAGCTACATAAACCTACAAAACCATGCCGGGTTCTATCCTTCTGTTTGTTTGGAAAACTGCTTATGTGAAATAAAAACCAGGTAGGGCCCTGAGGTGGTGATGGCCATGTCTGGAGCTTGCTTGTCACTGTAAACAATTTCCTGGTGATAATCTTTTCAATTATCCTCCCAAGCTGGAACTGCTGTGTGAAATCAAGCTGGGTGCCCTTGGCTTATCCTGTACATCTTGGAGTCATTAAGATCTGGCTTTATATTTTAGGGTGAGTTGTCCAGAGCCACTGAGGCCAGGAATTCTAGGATCCTTAACACATGTCATGGTATTACACAAACTTAGAAACAAGTCCAGGACAGATCTGATAAACAGCAAGACTTAAAAATCAATCTATCTTAACAGCAAATATAGATGAGCCAGGTACAAATTCCAGTGAATAGCTTTCTTTATTTTTCCTATACAAACCATTTATTTTTTAAGCTTCCATTCATGCAGCTAGCAAAGACTTAATTAATTAATTAATTAATTCGACAAATGTTTATCAAGGGCCTCTACGTTCCAAGAATTTTTTTGGAGGAAGGAAGAAATATAACTGCAGACACATCAGATAAAATTTCTGCAAATTCAACTCCATATTAAAATATGAAGTTTAATTTGCAATCCAATGAAAGTGACAGATGAAAACCAAATAAACAAATAAATGTATGATAGAATGTCATAGGTGGTGATAAGCACTCTGAAGAAAAATCAGTCAAGGAGACGGGCTAGGTAGTGATGGAGAAGGAATGTTGTTTTATACAGAATGGTCAGAGAAAGTTTCCCATGAAGGTAACCGTATATAGAGACCTGGAAGATGTGGGAAAGTGAGGCCAAAGAGGCTGGGCACAGTGGCTTACACCTGTAATCCCAGCACTTTGGGAGGCCGAGGCAGGCAGATCACTTGAGGTCAGGAGTTTGAGACCAGCCTGGCCAACATGGCGGAACCCTGTCTCTACTAAAAATACAAAAAGTAGCCAGTGTGGTGGCATGCACTTGTAAGGAGAATGCACCTGTGGGAGAATCGCTTGAACCCAGGAGGCAGAGGTTACAGAGAGCTGAGATTGGGCTTTTGTACTCCAGAGGCCAAGGGAGCCCTAGGGAAGAAGGCTTCATCTGGGTGGGAACAGAGAACAGTAGGGATTGAGGTGGCAACCACAGTCAGTTTAAGACTCTTCTTCCCCACCAGCTTGTTTAAGTCCTGAGAGGCTCACAAAATCCCAGAACGGGAAGAACATCTAGTCCTATATGTCATCCCTTCATGCCGGCAGCTCCTGTGCCCTCCTCACCCTGATTTCCAGCCAGGACTATTAGCTCTTGATGCCTCACCTGTGCCGCCTTGAAATGTCTGGCTCTTCTCGATTCTCTGACCTGCAGAAATCTGCAAGAGGCTGCTCAGCACTGTCTGTGTAGACACCACCTGCAGAATTACCTCAGTTTCTGTCCTGTGCCAAGAAGGGGGAATCTGAATGGGAGTCAGCCTCTGCCTGTCTTTTTTAGTCCTGACATCTCTTTGGAGGGATGACAAGGAGAAAGTGGAGGGCGGAAGTAGGGCTGGATCTAGTTTTTTGTTGTTTGTGTTTGAGACAGGGTCTTACTCTCTTGCCTAGGCTGGAGTGCAGTGGCACAATCTTGGCTCACTGCAACCTTTGCCTCCCAGGTTCAAGAGATTCTCATGTCTCAGCCTGCCAAGTCTCTGGGATTACAGGCACCCACCAAATTGGCCCGTGTCCATCTAATTTTTGTATTTTTAATAGAGACGGGGTTTCACCATGTTGGCCAGGTTGGTATCAAACTTCTGACCTCAAGTGATCTGCTCGCCTCAGCCTCCCAAAGTGCTGGAATTAGAGGTGTGAACCACCGCGCCTGGGCTGGATCTAGTTTTATGAGACCTTAAGCTTATACTAGTTGGGATTACCCTCTTTTAAAAAAGAAAAACCATGAATATACATTTAAGTGTGAATGGAAACATTTATAATATGTAAGACAAATGTAACATAAAAGGATAAAGATAAATAGACATACAGGGTGTAAACTTTCTATATTTTACTTGGAGTGGTAAAATATTGACTCTAGACTCTGACAGGTCAAAATAGAGCAATCACTAAAAATAACTATACAAAGATATATAGTAAAAAACACAATAGAGAAATTAAAATGAAATACTAAATCATGTTCAAACAACCCCCAAAAGAAGCTAGAAAAGGGAGAACAGTGGAATGAAAAATAGAAGTAACAAACAGAAAATAAGTATTAATAATAGACTTATTATTTAGGTAGACCTAAATCCAAACAGATGAATAGCTACAATAAGCATCAATCGTCTAAATGCACTAATCAAAAGACAGATGGTCAAGAAGGATTAAACCAAATAAACAAAAAATGTCCCAACTACATGCTATCTACAAGAAATTCACTTCGAATGTAATGCTATATCCAGGTTCAAATAGAAAGGATGAAAAATGATATGCCATGCAAATACTAACAACAAGAAAGCTGAAATGACTATATTAATATCAAAGTGAACTTCAGAACCAAGAAAATTACTAAGGATAAAGAGAAACATTAAATAACAATAAAAGAGTCTATTTACTAAGAGGCAAAATCCTAACTTAACAACAGAGCTATAAAACATAGGAGGCAAAAACTGACAGAATTGAAAGGAGAAATAGATAAATCCACAATTATTGTTAGAGACATCAACCGCAGTAATCAATATCAATAGACATAAAATCAGCAAGGATGTAGAAAAGCTGAACAATGCCATCAAACAAATGTATCTAACTGGCATTTATAGACAGTCTACCCAACACCAGCAGAATACAAATTCTTTTCAAGTGCACATGGAACATTCACTAAAAAAGACTTTATCTTGTATGAGGAAATGAAACAAATGACAAATAAAAAATTGTAGAGGAAAATCCTTTAGTTAATATCTTTTTTTTTTGAGATACCAGTCTCACTCTTATCACCTAGGCTGGAGCGCAGTGGCGCAGTCTTGGCTCACTGCAACCTCCACCTCCTGGATTCAAGCGATTCTCCTGCCTCAGCCTCCTGAGTAGCTGGGATCACAGGCACATGCCACCACACCTGGATAATTTTTGTTTTTTAGTAGAGACAAGGTTTCACCCTATTGGCCAGGCTGGTCTTGAACTTCTAACCTCAAGTGATCTGCCCCCATCGGCCTTTCAAAGTGCTGGGATTACAGGGGTGAGTCACCATGCCTGGCCCCTTTAGTTAATATCTTAAGATGAAGAAGAAAATAAAAAATGTAGACGAAAATCCTTTACTTAGTATTTTAAGATGTGCTACTACTTACAGTGTTTCTGAATCTTGGAAACAAATCCAAAGAATCCTTGAAATATAAACACAGATTCTTTGGAAATGTAGTTTTATTTACTAGCTGTTGATCCTAGAAGTATACAATAAAAATATTAGAATCTTGAATATTTTAAAAGCACAGAACTTAGAATAATTACCTAATAGATTTGTAGAATCTTTTTAACAAATGGACTGTTAGATACTTAGAGAGTATCTAAGCCAATTATTTTCAAAACTGAGGTCCCAGAAGATAGTACTATTTCAAAAAACCTAAAAGAAATTACGCCTTGTTAAATACTTAAGTATTTAATAAACTTACTTAAAATAACTTACTTAAGACAAAATACCTTTCAGAACTTGGAACCCGTGGAAGAAAAATACCATGTATCCCTTGACGTCAAAAGGCTGAGAAGCTCTCATGTAGTCCAGTGTCATTATTCTACAAATGGAGAAATTTGTAAACTAATGCAAGAGATTGCATTTTTATGGGAGACCGCATTACTGGTCACAATTCTTCACCTTTCTCTGTATCCATGCCCTCTGCACTTCCTCCCACAAAAGAAGTGACTCTGCACTGAGCCATGTGACTTGTTTTAGGCAATTAAATGAAGTGGAAGTGGCAGGGTACCAGTCTGAAGCCTAGGCCCCATGAAGCCTCCTGTGTTTCCGTCTACTGTCTTGTGATTTTGCCATCACCATGAGAAGAATGTGTCTGGGCTCCCATAGGAGGAAAATGAAAGATATGGAATGGAGCTGCCCCAGCTGATGAGTGCTGGTGGAGCCCAGCCTCTGGGAAAGTCCCAACAAACCCACTGTCACATGATCAGACCTAGCCAAGGTCAACGGAGTTCTGGTTGATGCACAGATGCATGACCTACAACAGTAAATGTTGTTTCAAGTCACTGAGCTTTGAGGTGGTTCTTATACACCAACAGCTGACTACTGTTGGGAAGTGACTTGCTCAAGCCTCACAGTGGTAGTGGCACCAATCGTTCTTCGTCCAGTTCTCTTTCCACTGTGTCAGTGTCTCTTAAGTGTGGATGGAGTTCCATGAGTGTACCCAAGGTGACCCAGGCAAGCCTCAGATGGGACCTTGAAAAGCACTGACTCACATATGGGGAGAGTTATTTCATTTCCAGTTCTTCACTAGTCCTTCTGATAACTTTAAGGAGAAAGTCCCAGTTGGGTGCTAATATGTCCTCCTCGACAGCTCTCCAACACTTGCTAATCCTTTTTTTTTTTTTTTTTTTTAAATAGAAAGAGGGTCTCACTATGTTGCCTAGGCTGGTCTCAAACTCCTGGGCTCAAGTAATCCTCCTGCCTCAGCCTCCTCAAGTGTTGGGATTACAGGCATGAGCCACTGCACTTGGCCTTTTCTTTTTAACAGAGAGAACATGCCTCGGGTTCAAATTTTTCAGGTAGGTGAGAGAATCTAGCAAGAATTTAATAACATTATTTCGTTTTAAGAGTATTTTTATAAATACCTTCTAGGCATTGCAAGAGATAGATCCTGTTTTTCCACTTGTAGTTGAGACGTGATCATTCTTCTTGGAAAGATCCTTTCAACTTGAAAGCATGGGTGATTTCATGACCTATCGTTCCAGTTCAAATAATAAATACTCTTCAAAAAAGATCTCTTCTCACTGATCCTAAAAGGACTTTCCACTAATAGTATCTTTATAGGAAACCAGTAAAACATGGTATTGATCCTGGCTTCGTTCCAGAACCATCTCTTTGAAGTGGAATATGGAGACAATTGTGACAGCAAAGCATCACGCTGGCCACCACCACACCATGCCTGGAGGAGCCAAAGCCACTGTCTCAACTAGCGGGCTGGACTGCCACTCATTGCTGCTCTGCCTGCTAGGCACCCTGACTGTTTTTTTTTTTTAATTTTAAATACATTTACTTAAATAAATGTAATTAAGTACATTTAAGTTAAAAAAAGAAATTTAAATAAAAATATGAAGTTAATCAAAGCATAGATGTTGGTGGTTCTGGCCAGAACTGTGCCATGGAACCTCACAATTATATCCCATTGGCAGAGGGCACAAATAGGCACTTCAGGTGGGTGCTGAACTTGGGGGAGTGGAGATTGTTTGAGATACACATCCACCAGGTCATGGGTCTGCCTTGTGTGGGCCTGCCAAAACTCTATTCTATAATGCATCTTTAGAGATTCATTTGTATTATGTGAGGACTCAGGACCATGATTTGGATCCAGGAGGGCCCAGCTCTCCTCAGCTCTCCATATGACGTTGGCTGGACCCCTTGCCCTATCTGGCTTTGACTTAATGCTGGCATTCTCTGTGATACAGTTTGGATTTGTGTCCCTGCTCAAATCTCATGTTGAATTGTATTTTCCAATGTTGGAGGACGGCCCTGGTGGGAGGTTATTGAATCACGGGAGTGGATTTCCCCCTTGCTATTCTCATGATGGGGGTTCTGATGAGATCTGGTTGTTTTGCTGTTATTTTGAGACAGGGTCTCACTTTGTCCCCCAGGCTGGAGTGCAGTGGCCCGATCTTGGCTCACTGCAACCTCCACCTTCCGGGTTCAAGCAATTCTCGTGCCTCCGCTTCCCTAGTAGCTGAGATTACAGGTGCACACCACCATGCCCAGCTAATGTTTGTATTTTTAGTAGAGGCGGGGTTATGCCATGTTGGCCAGGCTGGTCTCGAACTCAGAACCTCAAGTGATCTGCCCACCTCGGCCTCCCAAAGTGCTGGTATTACAGGCATGAGCCACCATGGCTGGCTGAGACCTGGTTGCTTAAAAGTATGTAGCATCCTCCCCTTCTCTCTCTCTCTCCTGTTGTAGCCATGTGAAGACATGCTAGCTTCCCCTTCCCCTTCTGCCATAATTGAAAGTTTCCCGAGGCCACCCCAGCCATGCTACCTATACAGTCTGTGGAAGCATGAGCCAATTAAACCTCTTTTCTTTATAAATTACCCAGTCTCAGGTATTTCTTTATAGCAGTGTAAGAATGGACTAATACACTCCATGTCTAAGTATATCTAAGTGAAGTGAGACTAAGTTGCTGGTGGACCTGGTTGGATTCAGACTTCTTCTAAAGGAAAGCTGCTCATGCCTGCCTGCTCCCCTTCCCTTACCAGCTTCATTTGGAGATTTCTCCCTGTCTGTTTTAGCAACAGGGTGATTAGGGGCCCTCAATACTGCCTCAGAGAAAATTCAGATAATAAATGTGCCACTACTCTCAATGGGAACATGTCTCTTCTAGAAACACTTAAAGAGATGTGGGCTTGGGTTTGAGTTTCTTCTGGGGCCTCAAAGGACCTTGGGGCCTAGAGGTTCTCTCCCAAAGGGGAACTAGAGACATCCAGTGTTATGGATTGAATTATGTTCTCCTAAAATTTATATGTTGAAGTCTTAATCCCAAGGATTTCATAATATGGCCTTATTTGGAAATAGAGTCATCACAGATGTAACTAATTAAGCTAGGAAGAGATCATACCAGAGTCGGGTGTTTCTTTGATGCAATATGCCTGGTGGCCTTATTAAAAGGGGCAATGAGGACACAGACATGCCCACAGGTAGAACACCATGTAAAGCTTTGGAATTTGTTGTCATAAGCCAAGGAACTGTCACAGTCTAGGAGAAAGACCTGGCAGGCATGAGCAGCTTTCCTTTCCAAAGGATTTTTGAAGATAATACAAAGCTATAAAAGAGAGGACTGTAGGAATTCAAAAGAGCTTTCCTAAGCTGTGGCTTTATTCTAAATTATCTCCTTCTAAATGTTCAGGTAAACTAATTTAACATAAAAATGAGCCCCAAAAGTATCCAGGTCAAATCCTATACAAAATAAGAAAAATAGACTATGGGGAATAACATCCTTACAGATTTTGAAAGCACTTCAGAAAGACATGTTTGTAAGGTAGATTAGAACTGCAATGTACAATGTTAAAGTGAACTAAAAAGACATTAGGAAAAACTTATCGATTGTATTTAGAAATAAAAGAAATGTAATTTAAGAAATAAAGTCTAAACTAGAAGGAACAGAGTGACTGTTCATCATATGCAGAACCAATAATACCTTAAGAAAAAGATAGTTGAAAGGAGGAAAGTTTTTAAACAAAAAATGAAGAAACATATAAGAAAGATTCATGAGAAGAGACAAATATTGGTAGGCAAAGAAGATCCATCATAGAGATAATAGGAGTCCTTAAGAGGGAAAAATTGAAGCAAGCAAATAAACAAAATAAATACTATAATAAGTAATTAAAATCACCTTTCTTGAAACAAGAAATATTTAAATTTACATATTGAAAATACATATTGAAAAAGCACAATGAGAACATTGACCTCTATTGACCAATGCCAAGATACATTCCAGTAAAACAACTAGTCTTTTTTTTTTTTCTCTTTTCTTGTTTTTTTGAGACTGAGTCTCTCTCTGTCACCTAGGGAGTGCAGTGGTGCGATCTTGGCTCACTGCAACCTCCACCTCCCAGGTTCAAGCAATTCTCCTGCCTCAGCCTCCTGAGTAGCTGGGATTACAGGTGCACCCCACCATGCCTGGCTAATTTTTGTATTTTTAGTAGAGATAGGGTTTCACCATGTTGGTAAACCTGGTCTCAAACTCCTGACCTCGTGATCTGCCCACCTTGGCCTCTCAAAGTCCTGGGATTACAGGTGTGAGCCACTGCCCCCAGCCAAAACAACCTTTAAAGACAAATTTTGAAACTGGGCATCTAGGCAAAAAGAGTATATAACATAAAGAAAGACCATTAGAGTATTATAATTTTTTGACAGAAATACTTTATGGTAGATGAAAAGGAATAAAATATTGAAGATACCTTAAGGAAAGAAAATATGAACTCAAGGATTTTTTGTTTTTAGATGGAGTCTCACTCTGTCGCCCAGGCTGGAGTGCAGTGGTGTGATCTGGGCTCACTGTAACCTCTGCCTCCCAGGTTCAAGCAATTCTCCTGCCTCAACCTCCTGAGTAGCTGGGATTGCAGGCACCCGCCACCATGGCCAGCTAATTTTTGAATTTTTAGTAGAGACAGGGCTTCCCCATATTGGCCAGGCTGGTCTTGAAGTCCTGACCTCAGGCGATCTGCCCGCCTCGGCCTCCCAAAATACTGGGATTACAGGCATGAGCCACCGTGCCTGGCCCTCACGGATTTTATATCCATCAAAATTGGCTTTCAATACAAAGGGCTTAAACTGTCATCAACCTACAAGAAGTCAGGAAATGTTTTTTCCATGAGCCTTTCCTGAGGAATCTCCTACAATACGAGCATCAGACAACACAAATAAGTAGAGAGATGTCAATATAAATGTTGATTTTGAGCATTGATATATGCTCACTTGTGGAACTAAGACTAGAAAGAGAGTATATGTTAAAGACTTTATTATTTGATTATGTAAATATAAAAATGGGGAGGGAATGGAATAGCATATGCAAAATTTTTTAAACTCTTGTCAGTAATTAGAATTAGGATTGGTAGTATTGTTGTGTGTGCAACATGGGATAAATTACATAATTAAAGACTATTGACCTCCCAATTACATCACCCCCTGTGATATTAAGAACCAGAATTCTCAGAATGTAAGAAAAAAGATTCAAATATAGTGTAAAAGAAGTCAAGTGAACAATCTGGGTTCTAAGTTAGAACTGAACTCATTGAACCACTATGAATTCATGAGTTATTTATATATATATATGTATATTAGCTTTGCCCACTTAAGAAGCCTAGACTTAAGAGCAGCTCAGGAGCAGTGAACATCTCTAGCATTCATATTATAGTCTTGAAATAAAATTTCTCATTAGAAGGACCCAGGACTCCTTGAAGAAATGGCTGATTCTAGGTACAAAGCAGGAAATGAAGGTAGGACAAGCCTGGAATATTTTGTCATTCAAGATACAGAGAAGCTTCAAGGACTAAGGGAGATAAGTCAAAAGGCCTCTGGAGCCAAGCCAAAGAGCTTCTTACTGTTCAAAGATGGAACAACTTGATTGTCAATTAGAATAAAAATGCAATGGATTGAAAACCATAAACTATACTTAAATCCATTATTTAATAATAACAAAAGAATTTAAGTGGTAGCCTTTGGAGAATAACAGGAACAAATTCAGTATCTCGAAACCTGTTAAATAAAGAGAATCAAGCAGTTATCTTCTCTTTTATGTATTAATTATACCACTTGGATAATGGTGTTAGTTTGCTAGGGCTGCCAAAACAAAACACTGCCGAGTGGGTGGCTTACACAACAGAAATCTATTTTTTTCACAGTTCTGGAGGCTGGGAAATCCAAAATCAAGGTGCCACAAAATGTGGTTTCTGGTGAGTCTTCCTTACTGGCTTACAGAGGGCTGACTTCTCACTGTGTCTTCATATGGCCCTTCCTCTTTGCAAGTGTGGAGAGAAGGACACAGACCACTGGAGTCTCTTTGTTTGGTAAGGATGCCAGTCTTATTGGATTAGTACCCCACCCTTCTGACCTCATTTAACCTCAACTACCTCCGTACCAGCCCTATCTCCAAGTACAGTGACATTAGGGGCTAGGCTTCAACGTATGAATGAATTTGGGGAGGGATACAATTCAGTTCCTAGCAATAACCAATGGAGAGTGAGAAAAGATCTCTTTATAAAATTATTCCAGTAAAAAAAATGAAAAAGATGAAATTAGAACACCCCCTTTTTCCAATCCCCAATGAATTAATAGATCTAACCTTTAAGCGTCACTGCCTTCTCAAAGAGAAGCACCCAGACAAGATGTGCCACATGATAAAATAACACAGTGTCTGAACTTGATCAAGCCTCTGGACCAGCTGTCCATTTACAGTAAAGACATTAGACAGAGGAATCTGTTGAACTTCACCAAGACTTGCAATCAGCAAATTCCAAACTATGGGACTCTGTACAGGTCAAATGGCCTGGCTTCTTCAACAGATGAATTCTAAAGAAAGAGAAGAGATGGAAAGGGAGCCTGTAGATTAAAAGCGACTCAAAAGATATATCAACATATTTTTTAAATGGCAAGACTAAACCATAGTGTCTGGGGATGCACACTTGGATGATAAAAGAAGCAAGAAAGTGATTGATATGAAAGTCAGGGTAATATTGCTTTTGGAGAGGAGAGGGAGCTATAATTGGGATAGGACATATGGAGGGACTTCTGAATGGCTGGCGAAGTTATGTTCTTGACTTGAGTAGTAGTTTAAAGGGTTCAGTTTATAATAATTTACTAAGATAAACATTTGCTGTGTGAGATTTTTAATATGTTTTATTTTACAATAAAAAGTTCTAAAACATTTACAAATGTTTTATTTTACAATGAAAAGTTTTAAAACATTTACAGGAAAATGATTTCTCTTAATTGACAGACAAAAAGACAAAGATAATAGACTAATGACAAAGTAGGAGATGTTTGCAATTTCTAAAATTGACAGAGGACAAATCACTAGAATATTCAAAGGAGTCCTTTAAGTTGGCAATATATATACTCCATAATAAAAAACTGTCAAGAGAAATGGATACAATTTATGGAAAAAGAAACAATCCAACAAGTAAGTGAGAGATGCTCAAATTAATTAGTAATATGATAAATAAAACATCAGAGAATTAGCACTTTACATTTATTAACCAGACAAAAACTAAAAGGCTGCTAATACCTGGCAAAGATGTGGAGATAAGCGCCCACAGGCATGACTGGAAAGAATGTAGACTGGAACAGCCATTCTGGAGAAATAATTTGGCTGAACTTAATCCAAGTAAGTATATGCATATGCTATGACCCGGGAACAACATGTCAGAAAACTTGAGCAGATTGGAGAGCAATTTGGGAGTGTCATAAGAGATCTTCCCAACTCCCTGAGAAATCACACCAAATAACAACTCTATTCTTGTGGAAGGGAAGGGTATTTACAAAAACTTGGGCATCTCTTTGGAGTCTAGCACATGCCATCCATGTGATCTTGGATAAAGTCTCAGTCTGTATTACCTATGCTAATAGTATTATTTCATTGAGTTAAACTGATTAAATGTGCTTTCATTGCTGTAAATGTGGGTATCTAGAGAGTGTCTAGAGCTCATGAGATAATTTCTAGCTAGAATCATTTGAGAGTCATAAAATATAAATGATATTTAAAATCATGAGACTGAACAAAAGGGTTGCTGTGGTCTGAATGTGTTCCCCAAAACGCGTGTGTTGGAAACTTAATTGCCAGCACAACAGTGTTGAGAGTGGGGCCTTTTGAAAGGTGTTTAAGTCATGAGGGCAGAATGGATCCAGGTACTGATAAAAGAGCCTGATGGAGGGAGTTTGTTCCTTTTTCATAATTCTGTATCTTCCACCATGTGAAGATACAGATTTCCTCTCCTCTGGAGCACAACAGCATGAAGGCACCATCTAGGAAGCAGAAGGCAGCCCTCACCACACAGATGAACATGCTGGTTCCTTGATCTTGGACTTTCCAGCTTCTCGAACTGTGAGAAATAAGTCTGTGTTCTTTGTAAATTACCCAGTAGAGGTATTAAGTTATATACAAAGAGAATAAGGAAAGCATCTAAAAGGAATATATAGAAGGAAAAGAAAGAGTCCTAGGACTGAGTTCTGGGGGTCTCCAACACTCAGATGTCAAGAACATGAGGAAGAACCAGCAAAGAGAACTGTGTCAAATGCTTCTGAGCAATCGACTTCTGTGAACTGACCTCTGGATTTGGCAATGCAGAGGTAGTTGGTGACCCTAATGAGAGTAGCTTTGAAAGAGGAAAACCTGTTTGGCATAGAAGGAAAGAAGATGCTGATAGTGAATATATACAATTTTTGAGGAGTTTTGCTTCAAATGAGAAGAAACAAAATGTAGGGGTAGCTGCACAGAGATATTGAGACAAGGGAGGGTATATACTTTTTAGAAGATGGGAGAATAATGGTATATTTGTCTGCTTATGGGAATAATTTAGCAGACAGGGTAAAATGATTCATGGAGGGATGATTATAGGAGCAAAGTCCTTGATTAGATGAGAATGATGGGATCCAGCAGACACATGGAGAGAGAGAAAGGGAGAGAGAAAGAAAGAGAAGGAGAGAGAAGTATTAGAGAGATGTGGTGATGGACTAATGTGGAAGTTTTTATAAAAAGTTATTATCATTCCACTTGCTTTCATTTGTGAGCCATCAGTTAGAAGTGAGGAGAGAAAGGAGGGGTCAAAGATGTGAGGAAGTAAGAGAAAGTGAAATGGTTGCCCAGGAAGTGGAAGAGTAAATTGACTAGAAAATATATTATAGTAGCATTGTCAGATATCATAGGATTGGAAAAAATATACAACTTGCTAAAATTCTGGAAAGGAATGAACAGCAGGGGAGTGAGCTGAATTATATAGCTTCTTTTACCCCAGACCATTTTCCAATTCTAGGCAAAAGCAGGATGCTGAGAATCCAAGTTTTATACAGCACTGGACTAGTGTGGAAGAAACCAGCAGAGCCTTTGGCAGACTTGAGAGCTCATTGATCTCTCAGGACACTTGCTGGATTCTGGGATACCTGGTGCAGGAGGCTATAAACCCAGGCATAAAGCCTCTGAGAAGAAGTGTTCAGTGTGTGACTGATTGAAACACAGGGAGACTGACCTTCCTGGGGTTACCTTACAGTCTTGACTTGGTACAATCCCTGACTGGTTTACGATGATAAGCCTCACTCTGTGCCTAGCAGACGGTAAATTTTCTCTAGAAGAACATATCATCTGGAGTCTCTACATTATACGTAATAAGTGGCATTCTATTAAAATTATTAGTTATGCCAAAGCTAGGACATATCTGAAAACAAAGAGAATAAAATAGACAATAGAAACAGATATATGATAATGACTTTGACGTATTAAGATTAATATGTTGGCTGGGCGCGGTGGCTCAAGCCTGTAGTCCCAGCACTTTGGGAGGCTGAGATGGGCGGATCACAAAGTCAGGAGATCGAGACCATTCTGGCTAACACAGTGAAACCCCGTCTCTACTAAAAAATACAAAAAAACTAGCCAGGCGAGGTGGCGGGCGCCTGTAGTCCCAGCTACTTGGGAGGCTGAGGCAGGAGAATGGCATAAACCCAGGAGGCGGAGCTTGCAGTGAGCTGAGATCCAGCCACTGCACTCCAGCCTGGGCAACAGAGAGAGACTCCGTCTCAAAAAAAAAAAAAAAAAAAAAAGAGAAAGATTAATATGTTAAAAAAGCAGAAAAATATGCACAAAATACTTGAAAACATGGAGAATTTAATCAGAAAATTAACAGCTATAAAAAAAGAAAAAATGATACCTCTAGAATGAGAAAATATAATATCTGAAATCAAAAATTAATTAGATGGGATTAACAGAGATTTGATACAGTGGAAGATAGGATTAATACACTTAAAAAAATTGAAAAGTGTCCAAACTAAAGTATATACAGAAAAATAATAGAAAATACACAAATGTGTCATAGATGTGTGGGACCTAGTAAAAATATATAACATACATTTATTTGGAGTCCTAGAAGATGAGGATAAGAATACAAAATTAACAATATTTGCAGAAATAAGAGCTAAGAATTTTTTCAAAACTGATAAAAGATATCAACCCACAGACTCAAGAAGCTCTGACAATCCCAAGTAGGGTAAATACTAAGAAAGTTATACATAGGAACATCATAGTAAGACTGCTGAAAAACAAAAATAAGGAGAAAAATCTTAAAAGTAGTCAGAGGTAAATGACATTACCTACAGAAGAGCAACAATAAGACTGATGGTAGACTTTTCAACAGAAATGATGAAAGCCAGAAGACAATGAAATAACATTTATAAAGTGCTAAAAAAAATAAATAATTGACAACTTAGAATGCTATATCCAGTAAAAATACTCTTCAAAAATAAAGGCAAAATCAAGATGGTTTTAGACCAACAACAACAACAAAACCAGGGCTGAAATTTATCACAAGATGACTGGTACTAAAATATTCAATAAAGTTATTTCTAACCATCAAAATAAAATTATCCCAGAGTGGCCAGGTGCAGTGGCTCATGCCTGTAATCCCAGCACTCTGGGAGGCCAAGGTGGGCGGATCATGAGGTCAGGAGATCGAGACCATCCTGGCTAACATGGTGAAACCCTGTCCCTACTAAAAATACAAAAATTAGCTGGGTGTGCTGGTATGTGCCTGTAATCCCAGCTACTTGGGAGGCTGACGCACGAGTATTGCTTGAACCCAGGAGGCAGAGGTTGCAGTGAGCCAAGATTGTGCCACTGTACTCCAGCCTGGTGACAGAGCGAGACTCTGTTTCTGTCTCCAAAAAAAAAGGAAAGAAAATTATCCCAGAGTACAGAACTTCAGGGAGGAATAATTCAAGTTTACCAAGTGATAGGAAGGAAAATTCAAGTTTATCATACTCTTCAAATAATGGCCCACTATTGTCATCAAGATATATAAATATTCTCATTTGTTCTTCTATTGTTCTTCTCTTCTTTCTAAATCAATCTTTCTATTCCCCTGCCTCACCACCCCCAACCCCAAGAAGGCAACCTCCTTAGTGTGTATGCTGTATCTTCTTGATATATATGCATTGCAGAAAATTATAAAATTTTGTGTATTTTGATGTGTTTTACATTTATACAATATTAAAACACATATTTTGGGCTATCAATCTCAAAACAAATATATAATATCAGATGATAATAAACACTATGAAGAAAAATAAAGCAGGGTACAGATTCACGTGATCAAAGAAGTTGTCTCAGAAGAGGTGATAATTGAGAGAGATCTGAATAGAGTTAGGCAAGAAGTAGTAAAGGAACTAGTAAGTGCAAAGGCCCTGTAGAAGTAGCATAGTTAATGTGTTTTAAATAATCTTCATAAGTTTCTTGGAATCACCCATTAGTCTACACTGGATACTGTATCTTGAGCCCCGGTGACCCATTTGGTTCTAATTTTGATGATTTGTAGCACCTGGTGCTGGGACACAGCTGCCTCTGGAGTTGTTAACGCCTTGTAAATCTGTCCCTTTTAAGCGGCACCATGTGTGCATGCTTTGGCACAACTATAATTGCAGTTTGGGTTTTAATTAGAGGAAGCCCCCTGGGACATTAGCTATGCACTAGCAAAGGCAGACATCCTCCTGCAGAGTGCTCCTAAACTAATGATATACTCTGGGCAGACTGATCCACTGAGGTCAACTGGAAGCTTAGGGCTGCAGATGTGGCAAGGGCAGCTGAGAGATGCCCTCCACCTGATGGTGCAGGTGGCCACCAATCTTTTCTTCCAGGATGGATTACCTGTGTTGGCAGCAGCTCTCTTGAAGGGGAGATAAGAATTGCTTGACCCATTTAATGGGGAAACCAAGGCAAGACTTTCTTAGATTTCCTTCAGACAAATGCCATTCAAATCATTCATGAACCATTTACTGAACCTTCATTCAGGGCCAGGCTCTGTGCAAATGCCAGGGAAAAGAGTAAACAAGCCACGATTCCTTTTCTTTTTTTTTTTTTTTTTTTTTTTTGAGACGGAGTCTTGGTCTGTCCCCCTGGCTGGAGTGCAGTGGTGCGATCTCGGCTCACTGCAAGCTCTGCTTCCTGGGTTCCTGCCATTCTCCTGCCTCAGCCTCCCAAGCAGCTGGGACTACAGGCGCCCGCCACCGCGCCCGGCTAATTTTTTGTATTTTTAGTAGAGACGGGGTTTCACCATGGTCTTGATCTCCTGACCTTGTGATCCGCCCGCCTCGGCCTCCCAAAGTGCTGGGATTACAGGCGTGAGCCACCGCGCCCGGCACAAGCCACAATTCCTATCATCAAGGAACTTAAAAGCATTTTCACATTTTGATTTTGCTACATGAATAGACTGTCTTGAGTAGAAGCAGTTATGAACTAGCAAGCTGGAGCCTTGAAATCTAATCTCTAATCTGAACCACCTCTTGGGTGGAAGCAAGGGGTATCTGGTGTGTAGTTCCTGGGCTCTGAGTATTGCTAGACCTTCCTTTCTCCTCCCTCCTTTTTCTTCCTCTTTTCTCTCCCTCCCTAAGTATGTTTTGAACACCCACTGTGTCTCATTCACTCTTCTGGGCACTGAGGTGTCAACTGTGACCAAGACAGTCATGGTTCCTGCCCTCACAAAGCACACATCTAGTGAGAAAGACAAATAATAAACCAATATATTTACAAATCAAATCATCACCAACTCTGATAGGCACTAAAAAGAATATAGAGTCTTATGATAGAGCATAACAGGTGGGTCAGGGAGACACTTTAAGGCAGTGATACTTAAGCAGACCTGAAAGATGAGAGGTAGCTGGCCAAGCAGAGACCAAAGGGAACAGAAATCCAGGTTAATGAAATAGTAAATGCAAGAAATAACTGAATGTATTTAAGGGACAGAAGGAAGGCCAATGTGTTTGGAGCACCTAAGCCAGGGAGAGAGTGAAATAGACAAGGTTGAGAAGAGGATAGGATCTCACTGGCCATGAGCAAGAGCTGGGATTTTATGCCCAAGGTGACAGGAAGTTTTGCAAGACTTTAAATCAGGGTGTGTCATGGTCTGGTTTATGATTTTAAGAGACCATTCTGGCTGCTGTTTGGAGGATGCATTGGTGAGGGAGTAAAGAATAGAAGTAGGGAGGTGAGGATGCTGTGGAGACTACCCAGGAAAGAGTTGATGATATTCTGATGTAGGTATTAGCAGTTCAGGCAGAAAGGAGAATTTAGGGATATGTTTTGTAGGTGGAACTGACAGAATATGTCAAAGGATTGTATATGGAGGGGAGAGAGGAGCCAAGGATAACTCCAGGGTTTTTACCCCAATAAACTACAGCACACGGATGGAGTTGTTGTTTGCTGAGATGGGGAAGATAGAGAAGTAGCAATTTGGAAGTGAAGATTCAGACTTCCACCTTGGATGTGTTAACTCTGAGATGCTTATGAGTCACATAAGCAGAGATATCGAGTGAATAATTGGGCATACTTGGGCTGAAACTCAGAGGACAAGTCTGGGAGAGGGAAATAAATGTAGGTGTTACTAGCGGGTAAGTAGTATCTAAGCTAGGGGCTTTCAACTTTAGCTGAATGTTGGAGTCACCTGGGGGAGGCTTTTAACTCTAGGTACCCAGGACATAATGCAGACCATTAAAATCAGAATCTCTGGGGGATGAGATCCAGGTGTCCATATTTTAAAGCACCCCGGGTGATTCCAATTTGCAGCCAAGGCTAAGAAACAAGGCTCTAAACACCAGTTGAGGTAGAGCAGTGAGAGGTTCTCTAGGGGTGGTCCCAGGACCAGCATCATCACCATCACCTATAAATTGTTAGACATGCAAGTGTGCAGGTTTCACCCTAGAGCGATGAAATCAGACACTGTGGGAGTGAGACCCAGCAATCTATGTGTTAACAAGCTCTTCCTGTGACGGCGATGCATGCTAAGGTTTGAGAAACCTGAGATGGAAAGAGAATGGGGGTGGGAAGGAGGAGAGGAGCTCGGATGTGAGTCCTGAGTCAGCTGGCATCTAGAAACCAGGTAGATGGGGAGAAGCCAGCAGAGGAGACTGAGGAACAACCAGGGCTGTGAGGATACAGAAGTCCAGACAGGATCATGTGTCAAGGAGGGTGCTGTCAACTGGGTTGAATGCTCAGAGAATTTGAATAAAATAAGATCAGGAAAATGAGTACTGGATTTGGCAGCATGGGATCCTGGTTGGCTTGGCAGAAGCTGTTTTAGCCCGATCGAAGCAAGTCCCTGGAGGAGGAAATGGTCTTGCAGGCTTGCACTTGGCATGGACTTGGGACTCAGGCTGGGCTCAGACAGTAATTACTTTTCCCTTCACCTTCGGAAAGTTCGTTGTTGAACAAATGCAAAGTACTATTCTCTTCCAATATTGATTTTTTCTTAATAAGTCACAAATAATAATAAAAAGAGATTATTGTCTTATAAGCTTGTGGCCTTCAGAGTGCTACTGGCAGTCCAAATTTTCACAAAAATTCTGTGACGTAGAAAGTTAGATCAGGAGTGGATATTGTGAGTTGATTACACAGCAGCCAATTCTTACCCCTTTCTTGTTTGCTGCCTCCCCCAAGGAAGGCTGAACAACAACAAAACCCTGATATTGACATTCCCACTTCACTTTCCTGCTAGAGTGGCCATATGATCCATGGCCCAGTAAATGTAAAAAGAAGCTTGTGGGAGGCTTTAGGAAAGACATTGTGGAAATATTAAGGTTGGTGCAAAAGTAATTGCTGTTTTTGCCATTGAAAGTAACGGCAAAAAACACAATTACTTTTGCACCAAGTTAATAGAATGGGGAGAGGGAAGGAGGAGAAACAAGAGGGTGTGAGTGAGCACTTAGTCCTTCATCACATCACTGAGCCAATAAACCAGCCCTGGAGCTTCTTGCTTCCAGGAATCCAGTTTGTGAGATATTATTGTTTTAGCTACTATTAGGGGTTCTGCTACTTGCAGCTGCAAACATTCCTAACTGATATGGGAAGATATTTTTATTTACTTTTGGCAGATAAGAAAACAGCAATAGAAAAAAGATAAGATTTTCTTAGGGCCTCACAGCAGTGAGTGGCAGGGCCAGGGTTGGGTTTGGATTCAAGGACTCACCCATATAAGTTTGTTTGTTGGGTCACTGTCTCCTGGAGGCAAAGCCTATGGCCATGCAAATCTTTGAGGAGATGACATTTCAGCTGAGATCTGAAAGGGGTGGGAAAGGTGTATGTCAGACAAAAAGTACAGTGTGTTCAAAAGACTGAAAGACTACAAAGGTCTGAAGGTTGCAGGAATTGACCTTGAGCATCGGGCTGGTGAGGAAGGATCTTGAAATGAGTTTGGAGAGGTTGGTGTTCACCAGCAAGCATCTGTGTCACAGTAAATCATGTTATTCCTAATTTTCACCTTTTCCTATATCCATGCTGTTTGCCATGTGACTCATCAGTTTTCTCCACATGTAATTGATGTTGAGCTTGGCGATGTGACTTGCTTTGGCTGATGGAATGTGGGCAGAAGTGACAGCACACTAGCTCTGAGCTAAAGCCTGTGAGGTCCTGCCTGCTTCCAGCTGTCTTCTGTGGGTCAAGGAGGACAAGAGATGCGTGGAGCAGATCCGCATGCATACCTGGAACCCAGCCCAGTCTAGACCACCAGAATGCCAGCTGACCTACAGACCCATGAGTGAGAATAAGTTGTTGTTTCAAGCTACTGAGCTTAGGGGTAGTTAGTTTGCGGCATTGTTGTGACAATCGCCGAGTGAGACAAATGGGAATGCATGACAGCGGGAAAGGTAAATAATATGATCATACTACCTCACAATCTAGGAGGAAAGTTAGTCATAGACACGTGCAATTAAACTCTAGAATGATTGATAAATAAAATGCTAGAGGGAGGTACTTGAAGTTGTGGGAAGGTGGAGGGGTAGTCTAGCGTCATGGAGAGAGACAGCCAGAGAAGGCTTCCTGGAAGATGTGGCAGCATTATCCTGATGGGCAGAATGGAGTGGGGTGAGGGGTGGGTAAATGGTGTCAGAGGGCACAAGATTACCAAGGTTATGCAGACGTGGAGGCATAAGAGGAGATGCCACATGTCAAGGGTGACTGGGAATTGCTCTTTGGCAGTGACCTCTCTACCTTGTGTTCTGCTACTCACAAACATCTCATGGAAATGAAACATGTAACATGTAAAATCTACCAACTTGAGTTAGTTTTTTTTTTTTTTTTAATCTTTTCAATTAATTGCTTGAGCCTCTCCATGCCTTATTAAGAAGTCTTGGTGTGTTCCCAGCTGAGATACTCGTCCCATCTCCCCTAGTTTTCCAGGGACTGAGGAGACTTTATTCAAACATCAAGTGGAAAGAACTAGTAGAGCTCAGTCTGCAGCCATTGCTGCCTCTTGCGGCCACATGGTGCCTCTGTTGAGCCCTGGCCTGTGCAGGTGGATGGGGAGACTGCTTCCGGGGTCCCAGGGCCTTTCCCAGGCTCACTGGTGCCCTGTAATTGTGTTCTAGAGTTTTAACTCTTTCTGGTCTACATACCCATGATTGTCATCATTCCTCTGATAGGATAATGTGAGAATTAAATGACCAATGTGGCTAAAAAATTTGGAAAAGTGCCTGGTGTATGTTAAGCATGTAATAGATGCCACTTGTTTTCATTAGTCCTCACAGCATCACCTCTGTACGAGTGCGAGTTAGTTCAAAGAGACTTTTAGCCTCAGCCCCATAATGTGCCCATCTGAAACCCTCTCCACGAACCCATGGCCCTTAGTGCGAATGGGGTGGGGGACAGAGGAGACTTCTTTTCTTGAGGGGCTTCTTTCCTCCGGACCTTAGCTTGGGCCACCCTGATCCACCAGGACAGGTCTCCCTAACTGTGGTTGCCATTATGTTGAACCGCTTGGAATTAAATAAGTGACCCCAAGTAAAGTGGCACTCAGAACTGAGCTGACCCTGGAGGACTTGACAACTGAAGGCGGGGGAATCATGGTCAGCCGAGAGCCTTCAGCATCAGCCCCTTCAAGGTTAGCCTCAGCTTGAGAGGGCCACTTCATCCCAGGCCACGCCCTTCCTGGGGCAGCCTGTATTTGGTGAATAGTGAACTATCAAAATGAAGTGGCTGAGACAAAAAGTCTGGATATTTTGGTCTCTTTTGGGATTCTGTGAGGGGTAACTCTTTAATTTTAATTTTTGTGGGTACATAGTAGGTGTATATATTTATGGGGTACATGAGATGTTTTGATACAGGCATGCAATTCGTAATAATTACATCACGTAAAACGGGGTATCCATTGAGGGATAATTTTTGCTCCCGACTTCCTCACCATGTTGGCCAAGGCTTTACTGGGTCACATTGCAGTTAAGTATCTCCTCCTGCTCAATCCTGATTCCTGCCCCTCTCTTTTGCAGATATTGATCCCTAATAAACACCTTGCACCTAAACTCTATCTTCATGTCTGCCTGATAGAACCCAACCTGCAACACAAATTCTGATTCCCGGAGGTCAGGTATGGGCTCTTCCACCTCTTCTTCCTGTAAGATCCAGGTCTCCTTACACATACAGGTCTCCTGGGCATGAGCTTGACAAACAATGGAGTAAGGGGAAAGGGAAAGCTGTCGGGCCTCAAAAGCCTCCACTGCACCCCATCCCAGACAAATGATGCCAGCTCGCCTGGCATTCACACAGTCAGTGTATCTTTCCTTGACCAAGAGAGTCTAAGGCATCTTGTTGTTTCCTCCTAGTCAGAGCAATGGGTGATGGCTTCTGTCACCTCATTATACATCGTACTTACTTGTACTTCATCTGTCTGTCCCATTAGTGTGGGAGTTCCCCCTTTCCTTGAGGGTATGGAATATTTTACTCATATCTATACAGAGGATAAATGTGTGTTGAATGAATGCCTGAGTTTTGCTTCCTCCCCTGGACTGTGAGATACTTGAGGATGGAAATTGTGCCTTATTCTTGCTTAGCACCCCAAGGCTTGGGGATGGCCACAGAAGGTGCTAATTAAGATTGGAGGGTAGATGGATGCATGAATGATTGCATGTCATGAAGACTGGCCTCTTTAGGGCAAAGGTGGACTACAAATGCCCCAGTGAGCATCACCTGAAAGAGAAGGGATAATTTCAACATGCCCTTGGGGAGACCTTTCAGAAGAGGGAGATGCTGAGCTGCACTAGCGGGAGTATGTTGGGCTGGAGATGGGGTATTTCATGTAGAAGGGAGGGTATGAATGTGAAACCCAGCTGTTATTTCTGTCCTCTCAGCATTCACAACCCCTTTGGGAAGTATCTCCCTGATCTCCCTTGGAGGAACAGCCCCCAACTCTCAGTCCAGGTGGGGTTGACCCCTTCCCATCCCTGAGCTACAAAGGTGGGTGGGCACAGGATTCAAGTTTGGCCACAAGATTGGTTTGGGGATGAACTCGTGGACTAAACAGGCCCATCACTACCAGTCTGCCTCAGGACATTTGGTAAAACTTACGGAAAAAAGAACAGGATCTGTTAGAATGTCTTCAGCTGCAATTACAAAAACTACACAGCTGAACAGGCTGAAATGTGAAAATGTATCATTTCACATAAGGGGGAGTTTGTGGCAGGGCAGCTTCAGGGCTGGTTACTTTTATTGCTCAAAAATATGATCAATGAGCCGGGTGCGGTGGCTCACGCCTGTAATCCCAGCACTTTGGAAGGCTGAGGCGGTTGGATTACCTGAGGTCAGGAGTTCGAGACCAACGTGACCAACGTGGCAAAACCCCATCTCTACTAAAAATACAAAAATTAACTGGGTGTGGTGGTGGGTGCCTGTAACCCCAGATATTCAGGAGGCTCAGGCAGGAGAATTGCTTGAACACAGGAGGCAGAGGTTGCAGTAAACCAAGATCGAGCCATTGAACTTCAGCCTGGGTGACAAGAGTGAAACTCCATCTCAAAAATATATATATATATATATATATATGATCAATGGCCTAGGTTTTATCTACTAGTCGGCCATTTAAAGCATATCAGCCTGTCCTCATAGTCACAAAATACCTGCCACAGATCCAGGCATTATGCCTATCCATGATAAAGACCAAAGGTGAAAAAGGGAAGATTTCCTCCTCTGTGGTTCTCACATCTAAGGTCTACATTAGCCTCACATGCCCATGTTCTAACCAATCACAGACCAAGTACATTGCCTTAGGCAGTGCATTCTCAATGGGGCAATATTGCTCCTAAGGCTGTAAAAATTAGTTTAGAGTAAGGTATGATAAAATCTCAGATATGACAATAGTTTGTGACCTTCCAAGAAACCACGCTACATAAATAGATATGTCTGTAGTATATATATATATATTGTGGGAGGCACTCTTAGGAGAAAAAATTCTTAAAACAACTCTTTAGGAGGTCAATAATGAGGGGTAATAATAAAAAACTGGAGAAATATTGCCCTAGACAAAACATGGTTCATTCCCTGTATTAGTCTGCCTGGGTGACCATAACAGCATACTACAGACTGGGTGGCTTAAGCAACAGAAATGTATTTCCTCATAGTTCTGGAGGCTGGAAGTCCAAGATCAAGATGTCATCAGGTTTGGTTTCTGGTGAGGCCTTTCTAGCCTGTAGATGGCCACCTTCTCACTGTGTCCTCATGTGGCCTCTGCTCTGTGTGTCTATGTGAAGAGAGAGCTCTGATGTCTCTTCCTCTTACAAGGACACCAGTCCTATTGGATAGCACCCTTGTGACCTCCTTTAACTCGAATTACCTCCCTTCAGACCAGGTCTTCTAATATAGCCACATTGGGCTTTAGGGCTTCAACACAATTCTGAATTCAGTCCATAACACCCCGAGACTGGAGTTCACTTCCTCTGAAACACATGGATCTGGGAAGGCTGAAGCCAGGACAAAACCAGGTCCCACCATCAAAGAAGCAACACAAAGGCTATAGTCTAGAAAGTCACCTGAGAACGCTTCAGGAGCTTCTTTTCCCCTGCAGTTGCCAAGGGGGGAGACTGGGATCTTGGAGTTGCTAAGATGGAGGGAGACAGCTGCCTGAGGAGCTAGTGAACACTTGGATTTACACTTTCTTTGTCTCTGTGTCTAAATCCACTTGAGTGAGGCATCTGCCACTTGTCACTAAACAACGGCTGGTTACACAATAAGCAGGAGCTGTCATTGTGTTCTCCTACATAACAAGCAGTCAGAGGTTTGTTGTGGGGAGTCAGAGGTAGCCTAGGCCGCCAGCACCAGAACGATGGGCAGGGAAGCACAGAGGATGCCCCCTGTGGCTGACTCTTCTGCAGTTGGAAGTGATGACTCCACACATATGCAGGCTAGATCTCAGGATGGTGTCAAGGAAAAAAGGTAAGAAGCCATGATATGAATAGCATTTATGTAAATTAAAATCATACACACAGATGACAACATTGCACATTTTCCGAGGGCACGTGCATGTTTAAAGACACATGCTAAACACATTAGGGGGGTGTCCACATGAGGGAGGGATGAGAGTAGGGATGAGGCATGAAAGGGACACATAAAATAAGGGGGGGGGGTCTCACTCTGGTGCCAAAAGTGTGACTGGAGCTAAGGCCTGTGATCAATCTAACTCTCTGCACCTGGCTTCCAATTGGGGAATAAAGGACGTAAGCATCCACTTGGGGATCAAGGGGCAGGTCTGTGTGGCTGGAGGGTGACAGGAGGAAGGTAGAGGAAGATGAAATTTGAAATCTGAGACCCTTCATGACCCGTGTCCTGAAAGGCTCTGAGGCTGGCGTTTCATGGACAATGGGGAGCTTTGGAAAATTTCAGAGGCAAAGAATCATATGATCTGAGTTAGGCTTTTGGAAGGTCGCTCTTTCAGCTGTGGACAGTTGGACTGGGGTAGGGAAGAAAGTGAGAGATACTTTTAAAACTGTACCTATTAAGAAAATGACATCTGACAGCATGTTATAAAGTAGCTCTTGGTAGGGAAATGTCAACGAAGGGACTTTGAGTCCCTTGACATTTTCTTTACATAATTACCTCAAAATCCAAGCAGCGAGTATGCCCAGTAACTTTGGATATTGATGGACACTTAGATGCCCTGTGCAAAGTATACTGCAGGCCTTTTCTTGTCTGATCTGCACAGCACCCCAGAAGGTGGGTGCTGTAATGGTGTCCATGGCAGAGATGCAGGAAAGGAGAGCCAGAGTCCACCCTCTGCACCGAGAGCAGGCTGACACTCAGCCCACCCCCTTCCTATTTATTTTCTGTTTTCTAGTTTAATTTGGGGCATATTTTTCTATTTAAAGTTATTTGCTGGCAACAGAATGCAGTACTCAAAGAGACAAAAATACTCAGAGTCTCCCTAATTAAGAACAGGGGACACTCCCTTAGGGAGAAAAGGAAGAAACAGCTCTAGGCTGGCAGAGCAAGGCCGGGAAAGAGGCTAGGACTGGGAGAGGTAAGATGGTGACAGGGACTGAGAAAGGCCCTTGGGGTGAAAGAAGAGATTGGCCGCCCTCACCATTCGGGCAGGAGAGTGCTAGACACCTCCCCTGCTTGAACTTCTGATTTCCCATCTGCAAGACGAGACAGAACGTGGATGAGGAGATTCGTTTACTACACAGTGCCCAGAATCTGCTGTGTCCACTTAAAACACAGACTCCTGGGCCCCAGCCTAGAGTTGCTGGGTCATTCAGACCAGGACAGGGCCTGGCCATCTGTATTTATTTTCAAGTATACCAGGTGAGCTGGGTGTGCCGGCAAGGTTAAGCTGCTGTTCCAGGGTTCTGGAAGCAATGAAAAGTTGCCCATATCCTCTTCCTCCTTTTAAAAATAATATTATGGCTGGGTGCGGTGGCTCACGCCTGTAACCCCAGCACTTTGGGAGGCCGAGGCAGGTGGATTGCCTGAGCTCCGAAGTTCGAGACCAGCTTGAGCAATACCATGAAACCCAGTCTCTCTTAAAATACAAAAACTTAGCCGGGCGTGGTGGCGTGTGCCTGTAGTCCCAGCTATTCAGGAGGCCGAGGCAGGAGAATTGCTTGAACCCAGGAGGTGGAGGTTACAGTGAGCCAAGATCATGCCACTGCACCCCAGCCTAGGCGACAGAGGGAGACTCTGTCTCAAAAATAATAATAACAATAACAAGAATAATTGTATTAGCCTCCTTCCCCCAGGACCACCACTTTGATTACTTGATTACAAATGTATTTCCTTGATTCTAAGACACCTCTCTACTCTTCCTGCCCTGCAGAGTTTAACTACCAAAATCAGAATAAGTCTTACAATCTAATGAGGTAGTTTTGTTCTTTCTTCTCAAAAACTGCTATTAGGTGGACAGTGCATTTTATAGTTAATAGCGTCATACAATTAGGAAACAGTATAACATACTTCCAAGCTGAGAGTTTGGAAAATAGAAAAAAAAATCACAAAGATCACAAAGAAGACAATAAAATCACCCATAATTCCACCCCAGAGGGATCTACTTCCAACGTTTTGTAATATTTCTACCCAGTCTCTTATTTTTGTTGTTCCAGGCTTGCTTCTATCATCAATGAGTAATTATTGAGCACCTATTATATGCACTTCACTTACATTGGGTTGAGGCTGGAGAGTTTAGAAGTAAAATAAGTGCTAGCCCTTTTTGTTGTTGCTGTTTTGGTTTTTGAGAGAGTCTTGCTCTGTCACCCATGCTGGAATGCAGTGGAGCCACCTCAGCTCACTGCAAGCTCCGCCTCCTGGATTGAAGTGATTCTCGTGCCTCAGCCTCCCGAGTAGCTGGGATTACAGATGTGTGCCACCACGCCCAGCTAATTTTGTACAGGTTTTTGCCGTGTTGGCCAGGCTGGTCTTGAAATCCTAGGTTCAAGTGATGGATTTTTGCCATGTCGGCCAGGCTGGTCTTGAACTCCTAGGCTCAAGTGATACGCCTGCCTCAGCCTCCCAAAGTGCTGGGATTACAAGGTGTGAGCCACCATGCCCAGCTATGTGCAGTACTTTAGGTACATGATTGCTTCATTTCACAGAACAGCGTGGAAGATGGAGGATTTTATTTCTCCTCAACACAGGAGGAAACAAGCTGAGGAGATAAAAGTCTTGTCTGAGCTGTCATGCTTGGCGAATGGCTGAACTGGGATGAGACTACAGGCAGCTGGAGATGATGCTGCCTCTCAGGGCAGAGGCCTGTCTGGCTGGAGGAAGGAGGGTTCGTGGATCGGGTCAGCTGGGATTGTGGGACAGGGCTGTTTCTCAGTGGATCAGGGGCCTTCTGGAGAACCATACAGAGGCTCTGTTAGCAGTAACATGGCTCTGCAGCTGAGACCTATGCAAATTCAGAACCTTGTCTTACAGATCATTTAACCAGTTTGAGTTTCAACTTCCTCATCGGTAAGATGAAGATGAATAGGCTACAGAAAGGATGAAAAGTGACATATGCAAAGCACATGGTTCAGAAAGAATACTTAATATAGAGAAACTAGAACCACTGGAGTTTGGATCAAGAGTAGAGACAAAATACTGGAAGTCTTTATGACACGTCATTATAAATATTCCAGGATGATGTGGTTATGTTAGCCCAATTCTTTTTTGGTATTTTGGCTAAAAATCTAGGAGATATAATGGGGGCTTCTATTATGAACTGATTCACTCATAATTTGGGAGGAACAAAAAAATCAGTTTGGTTCAGTTAAGTAAAAACAAAAACAGTCTTTAAGTTTGAGGTCTGGCATAGTAGTCTATCTCCTCTGGCTTGGGACTTATCAATCAGTTCGAGTTCAATCCAGAACTTCCCTCTCTTCAATACAGGTGTCTGTGATTTTAGGAGCAGCCGCAAGGTGCTGGGCCACCTGAATCTGCCATGCATGGGCCATGGACTCCTACCGACTCTCCTGATGCTCACAGTCCTGGCACTGGGGTCGGACAGTGGGGACAGGACACAATAGTGCTGCCAATCCCTGATGCCCCTGCTCAAGACCATGAGAGGAGGAAAGACCAAGGTGAAACTGGGGGAAAGGGGTGAGGACTTGTGGAGTATCTGCAGGGGGCCAGGCTCTCGAATAGAATTGAAAATACTGGGGCTGGGTCAGGATGCTCCTCCACCTCCCTATTCTTTGTCCTGGAGAA
Source organism: Piliocolobus tephrosceles (assembly GCF_002776525.5). Lineage (NCBI taxonomy): Eukaryota > Metazoa > Chordata > Mammalia > Primates > Cercopithecidae > Piliocolobus > Piliocolobus tephrosceles. The sequence goes on from NC_045453.1 coordinate 3,071,478, forward strand.
ATTTTTAATCTCTCAGGCCCTTTGTTTCTCTCTGCAAAGCAGGTTGTTGTGCAGATGCAGTGAGGGGGAGGCAGGGAGCGCTTGGCTCAGTGCCTGGCACACAGTGGGATCAGTGGATATTCACCGTTGTTATCAAAGTCTCCTTGATTTGTCATTGCGACACTAAGAGATCAGTGCTATTGTTTCTGCCATTTTACAGACGATGAAACTCAGGCTCAGAATGGTGAACTGGCTTGCCCAAGGTGACAGAGCTGAGTTCCAGTGACGGAACTCAGATCCGTCTGCTCCAGAAAATTCTGTCCTGCCCTTTCTTGGACAGGACAAATCAGTTCATGGAGTTCCAGTTTGTAGGTGATGACACTGAGATTTGCACCCTGATCAGCCCAGCCCTGAGGTCTGCGCTTTTGGGGGCATAAGAGAATCTTCATCCTTTGCTTTTGGCTTGGGCCACACCAGCCAGACAGGACCCCAAGGAGTCCGGGCTGCGGAGTCTGTAAGATAGAGGGTTTTCAATAACTGGGCCTTGTTTGGGGCTCGTCATTTTGGAACAGCAGAGCGGGTGGGGGGCGACAGGAGGTACAGTCTCACTCCCAGGCATATGGGAGCCGGCTGTCAGCTAATATGGAAAATGATTAAGACAGCTTATTTTTTTTATTTTTTATATATACTAATAATGAAGCGGGAGGAATTTGGAGGGGGAATTCCACAGGGAGAGGGAAAGTATTACAGATGTTGAAATCACGCATGGGGACAGCTCTGGCCTGGTGGTACTGCAGCCCCTGCGGCCAGGGTGGGAAGATCTGGTGACATCTGATCATGGGGCTCTCAGTGACTTGGAAATCTTCCCTAGTTTGTCCAGGGGCAAGAGCACTTCTGGCCTCGGGTGGACAGAGAAGCAGGGGCTCTTCTCTGAGTGGGTTCTATTCTCCAGGTCCTGGCGGATGCTTACTCACGCCGGTGGGAGTGCCGGGGAACAAACTGAACCTTGGCTCCACAGGCATGATAAAGCAGATGGGAGGTGGGCCAAGGGGGTCTGTGGGACTGTTGGTGGATGCTGTGAGGCCTAAGAGGGCTTCCTGGAGCAGGTAGAAACGGGATAGAGAGGCTGATAGGGGTGAAGAGGACCAGCATTTATTGAGCACTTGCTGTGTACCAAGTACAAAACTAAAAATTAGAAATGCATTCATTCAGCAACTACTTATTGAGCACCTACTATATGCCAAGTACTTTCCTGGGCTCTGGGGATAATGCAAGGGAACAAAACAGACGGAACCCCTGCCGTCATGGAGCTCACATTCTGGTGGAGGAAAGGGACAATAATCACATAAGCAAAAAAATACCATGTTGGGTGGTGATATGTGTTACAGAGTAAGAGGCAGACGGAAGGTCCGTATCACTGACGAGTGCCTACTGTGTGCATGCGCAGGCACTGGTCTGTGCTCTGCCACTGTGACTCCTGCTTCAGTGCTAGCTCACATTGACCACTTACCATGTGCCTCGCACTGATGTAAGTGTTTTCAATGCATTAACCCATGTGATCTTGATGGCACGATAGTGGGGAGGTGCTGTTATTGTCATCTCCATTTTACAGATGAAGAAACCAAGGTGAAAGAACTTATTGAGGGTCATGAGTAATCAGAGGGTGGGATTTGAACCCAGGAAGGCCCCAGGACCTGTGTGCTTCACAGAATGTTATACCGACATGGACACAGATTCAGAGAGGTTGTGTGTCGTGCCCAGGGTCCTACCCTAGGCTGCCTCTCTTGCTACCACTCGCTTTCGGCCTTCCAGACAGCCTCCATCACCCTCCTTTCCACCCCCAAAGTACTCCCCAGTCCCCGTCTGATCTTCTTTCCTTACTCAGCATGGAGTCCTTACTCCACTCTAATTTGGCACTGTAGACCTCTGGTGCCCTGACCTTTTGTGTTCTCTCTCCCTACCAGCTATGCTGTGTCCCCAGATATCCAGTACGGGCTGGATATCTGTCTCCTGCCCCAGTATTTGGGAGCTGCTTGGGTACCAGCGACTGTGTTTGAGCCCTTACATGCTATTGGTGCCCACATGGAACCTGGCACAGAGGGGAGCCTGTTGAGTGTTTACGGGGCACGTCCACAGAAGGGGCAGAAGAGGAAGAGCGGATCACCCCCTACTGACAGCTTCCCAGCTGCAGGCAGGCACTGTGCAGCTAGCATTGCGCTACACACATTTAAGAGTCATAGAGCACCCATGGGTGCCAGGCCCTGTGCCATTCCCAGGCACACAGCAGTGAATGAGACAGACACAGTCCCTGCCTCAGGGAGCTGACATTTCTAGTAGCGGAAGTCAGACAAACATCAAGTAAATCAGCCATTACAGATTATATATTGTTCAAGACTTAAGGAGAAAAGGAACAGGGAGATAAAATTAAGAGTAAAGGGAATTAGGCCGGGCATGGTGGCTCACACCTATAATCCTAGCACCTTGGGAGACAGAGGCAGGTGGATTGCCTGAGCTCAGAAGTTCAAGACCAGCCTTGAACATGGTGAAACCCCGTCTCTACTAAAATACAAAAAATTAGCTGGCTGTGGCAGCATGCACCTGTAATCCCAGCTACTCAAGAGGCTGAGACAGGAGAATCACTTGAACCTGGGAGGCAAGATTGCACCATTGCACTCCAGCCTGGGTGACAGAGTGAGACTCTGTCTCAAAAAAAAAAAAAAAAAAAAAGGGAATTAGCAATGGGGGCGACTAGAGAGGGAGAGGGAGAGAGGACACAAAAGCTCAGGGCACCAGAGGTCTGCAGTGCCAACATAGAGTGGAGAAGGGCCAGGCAGGCCCTTCTAAGGTGAGACTAGAAGGATAAAGGATTAGGTATACACAGATCTTCGGAAATAGATTTTAGGTGAGGAGAATGGCAGGCGTAAAGGCCCTGAGGTGGAAGAGAATATGATTCTCATGGGTTTAGGACAGGGATTATGTCTAGCAGGTGCACCTGTGTATCCCCAGCACTTTAAATAGAACATAGTGCACACTAGGACTCAATATTTGCTAAATGAGGGAAAACAGCCTTCTAAAGCTTCAGGCCCAGCTCTCAAAGCTCTCCCAGAGCCTGTGATTCCCCTCACCTCACCTAACCCCACCTTCTTACTCTTGATACACTGCAGAGGGAGGAACTGTGGCCCATTTAAGGGAGACATGAGGATGGAGGAGATTAGGACAGGCCTGGGAAACCCAGTAGAGGAGCTGAGATTGGATATTGGGGAAATGGAGAGTCAGCAAAAGTTCTTGACCAGGGAGTGAATTCCCCAGCAGTGCTTGTTCCATGGCTGATCTTTGGAAGATCTCTGAGAGGCCCCAGCTCATAGCCAAGCCTGGGTCAAAGAGGAGTTTCTGGAAATTTCAGGACAGTGGGGAAATTGAACAGATGCTTAGCGTGGAGGGTGTCATGGAGGCAGAGTCTGCCTGAGTCAGCGTTCTGGGTATCTAGTGCTGCGTTACCCATCACCACTGAACACAGTGGTATCAAACAGTGATTCATTGCATTCACATATTGTGTGGGGCATGAATCCAGAAGGGCAAGTGGGTAGATTTGTCTGTGTTCCATGGTGTCTGGGGCCTCAGCTGGAAGATTTGATGACCGGGGCTGGACTGATTCCCTCACGGGTCTGGTGGTTGATGCTGACTGCTGGTTGGGACCCCGGCTGGGTAAATGTCGGCCAGAACATTTACCTCTGGCTTTTCTAGGAGGCCTGGGCTTCCTTAAACCATGGTGGCTGGGTTCCCAGGGTGAGTGTCTCAAGACAAAGAGCCAGGGAGAAGCTGTATTGTCTTTTCTTACCCACCCTTGGAAGTTACACAGTCACCTCTGCTGCATTCTATTCATCAAGGCAGTCACAAAGTCCTGCCAGGCTCCAGGGTAGGAGAAATAAACTCTCCCTCTTGATGGAGAGTGGCAGCATTCATGAGGAGCAGGAGGGAATGGAAATATGGTTGGGGCCATTTTTGGAAATGAAATCTGTTATACTCCGCCACCTGACAGATGGAGAAACAGAAGCACCTCCCTTCTTCCCAGGGGAATAACTTTTCTAGGCTCAGACAAGGAATATCCTTGTCTAGGGTATGGACAGAACCCAGAGGATCATGTCTCACAACCTGAGGCACAGAAGTGGAGCTGGTCCCTCCCATCTTCTACCCTGGGAGACCCACTCTGCCCTGCCAGTCCAGGCCTCTGCAAAGACCAACACTTTCCACACTTGATTGGTGGCAGCTCCAGTTGTGGTTAAGGGTGGTTGAGTCCACTTGCAGCTATGTTTCCCCTGCTATGGGGTGGGTAGATGGTCCTTGGAGTGCTCATTCTTCCTCGGCTTCTAGGCTGCTGACCTTCCCCCTACCCCACCATCTCTATCAAGGAGAGGGTCCTGGGGCCCAACCTATTCCCCATCCAGACACACACTGGGGTCTGACAGCCAGGGATGATCTGATTGACTGAGCCCCAGTCAGGGACTGATCTCTAGCTCCATCAGCTAGGGCAGGGGAGGGGTCAGTTTATCAGATAAGTAGAGTTATCAGATAGGCATGAGTGCGAGGTTCTCAGGGAAGGGAGATTAGAAGCTAGACAGATACCCGTAAAGGGTTTGCCAATATATATTGGCTTCTGCGTTAGATTTTGTTCAATGGTTTGTGGGTTATTTGGTTTCCTTCACCTTCCACAAACAACCCATCAGCAAGCCCTTGAAAATGTATCCAAATCCACTCTGTTCACTCACTCTTAAGTCTCCAGCCTCATCCAGGCCAGGATGACTGCACCAGCTCCTCTCTGGTGTGTCCATTTCCGCCTCCTTCCAACTCATCTCTGCACAGTGGCCAGAGGGATCTTTTCCAAGTAGGAACCAGATGGTATTTCTCCCCTGCTGATGGTGCCACCTCCACTGGGGCCCCTTGAAATACAGACTCCTGACTGAGGCCACTGACTGCATGGCTCACCTCATTTCCTCCTCTTGTGCCATTTATTCTGGCCACACTGGTATCCTTTCTGTGCCAACACGTCAAGCTTGGTTCTGCCTTGAGCCTTTTGCACATGCTATTTCCTCTGCCTGCAATGCCCTAACCTAGTTCATCACCTGTCTCTTGGGTCTCACCTGGAGTTTATTTCTCACTCATGCAATGGATGTGCCAGGGCAATGAGTGGCTCTCCTCCATGTGGTGATGCAGGAATCCAGGCTCTTCTAATCTTGTGGCTCCCCTATCCTGGGGCCTTGTTATCATATGAATTCAGCCAGGGGAAAAGTAACAAGAACATGGAGGAAGCTCCCCTACTTCTCAAAAGCTAGGCCCGGATGTGGCACTCATCACTTCTGCTCTCATTCTATTGGCAAGATATGGTCACATGGACACACCTGCATGCAAATAGAGCTAGGAAATGTTGACCCTGCGTGGACAGCCACTTGTGGGCTTCGCCCACATACTGGCAAAGGGGAGAATGGATTTGGTGGACAGTTAATGACCTTGACCATGATCACCTTCTCAGAGAGGCCCTCCCCAACCATCTCATCCAAAGAATGTCCTTCCATTCTTGTACATCTCACATCTCTACTCATTTTTCTTCATATCACATTTTATCTATCTACTTATTTGTCTGTCTCTATCACTGTCTAGAAATAAGCTCTCTGAGAGCAGAAACCTTGTTTGGCTAGTTAATGCCATATTCCTAGCACCTAGACCAGTGCTTGGCCCATAGTATAACCAATGTTTAACAAATGCTTGTTCAATCAGTGAAAGGACAAGCATAACTTCCATTTTACTAGTGGGGATACAGAGGAGACCACTGGCTCCATGGACAGAAAATGCTTTGCCCAAGAGCCTGGCATATAGCAGGAGCCACATTCATGCCCATTCCTTTCTCTCCCCATTGTTGATGCTGAGGCTGTAGGTTTCAGGGAAAGGCTGGGCTATGGTCTGTGAGCTGGACTGAGGTTTGAGTCTGGCTCTGTCCTCACTTCTGTGTGTCCCTCCTCTCTCCAATATGGGCCTCAGTTTCCCAGCCTGTAAGAAGACAGCAGAGCAAGTAGGGCCAGGAAAACTTTCACATTCCTTGTGGCCTGAGAGTAGACGACCACCCCAGAGAACATCTGTATCTTCTTTTTCCAACAGTTGACCTTCAGGAGAAAGTTCTCCTCCCCTTCTTGCTCCCTCTCTGTGGGCTTAATAAGGCTTAATAAGGGGTCTGGATGGGCCCAGCCCCTCAGTGCCCACCAGATCATACTTCCACCAAAGGGCAGGGTTGGGGGAGTGTGGCTAATGACAGGGTCCTAGTGGGGGGTGAGCTGACAGCCTCGGCTGGCCTTGCTGGGCCTCTATTAACAGACCACAGGGGAATGTCTTCCCCGGGCCCATGATTTTCAATTTTTCCACTGGAAAAGGCAGTTGGGAAGAGAGGGGCAAGAGGCTAGACATGATTGTTAATGCTTCTGTCAGCATTATTCTATTCACCCTCCCATCTAGTTACCCACACATCCTTCCACCTGTCCTTTCAGTTGCCCATTCACTTATTCACCCAAGCATCCACCCACCTACCCATACATCCACCCTTCCACCTGACCATCTACCAATTTACCCACCCACATAACTGGTAAACCACACAGCCAGCAATCCATCCATCCTTCTACCTACCTATCCATCCACCTGCTGTTCATCCATTCACCCATCCATTCATCCACACTCCCATCTATCTGTCCTTCCCACACAGGCTTATCCAAGAGCCATCTGACACCAGCTTTGTGCCTTGGACCAAAACAGAGATGGGTAAAGATGTTGCCTAGAAAGCAGGATGGTGGAGCTCCCCAGACCCTGGGCTCCGATACCAGACAGAGCTGTTTTCCAAGCTTGCCTTTCCCTACTTCCTGGCTGTCAGAGTGACTTCACCTCTCTGAGGCTGTTTCCTCAACAATAAATTGGCAAAGCAATTAATAGCTGCTTACCATATAGTAGGCCCTTATGGATAATGTTCATTGCTTACTTCCCCAGAATCCATTCCCCATTCTATCAATTTCTGATGGGGAACATTTTCCTACTCCTTGGTCAGTGTAATCTGGGACATGCCCCCCAGCCTCAGCCACTCAGGGAGGCTGTTGTGCTCCTTGGTTCAGGGTTTGTGTGTGACCACACTGGTCCAACAGACTGTCCCTATGCACTCCACCTTCATAGACTCTGGGAATGAAGTGGACTCTGAAGGATGCTGAGCAGAAAAAAATGGAGAGAAACCCCACCCCAACGACATCACTTGAGCCCTTAGATCCTGCTGCACTGTAGCTCCAGCCTGGCCTTCTCAGTCCAGCAAATCCCATTTTTGTCTGAGCCAGTTTTCCACAACCAAAAGAGTCAACGGATGCAAACTCAGTAAATGTTGGCCGTAGGGCATGGTGCTTCCCTCAGACAAGGGCAGCAAGTTGAAGATGGAGCCTCTTCTTCCTTGGGGACTCATTCGCCTTTGTGTTGCACACTTATGCAAGCTTGGTTGCCTGGATTCAGGACTCCAATGGGGTCCAAATTCTTGCTTCAGAGAATCTTTGTTCTGATGGTAACTTTAATTAAGGGCTTTGCAAGCCCCTCTGTGAAGAGTTGCTCCATTAGAACTTAAGAACTGTCCCCAGAGAGGTCGTTCCTGTTTCCAATCATCCAAACTCCATCCCAGATTTACCAGATGTCGCCCTTAGAGGGCTAACGAGCAGGCAATATGGGGGCAGAGAGGTCCTACCTGTACTGGATACATGGATCCACATTTATCCCATCATACCCCTGCTGAAGGGCATTAAATGCTTCCCTGTTGGCCTGGCATTCAGAAGTTGCAGAGTTGCAATTTAACACCAGCCTCTGCAAATGGAGTTTGCTGGGGTTAAACTGTGAGGGAGATGGGAAGTGACCTTGAAGGGTAAGGGAGAGCTGCATTGGTCAATAAGACTTCCCAGAGGAAGCAGAGCTCGGGCAGCCGGTGAAAGACTTGCAGATGCAGAGGGGAGAGGAAAAAGCTGCCAGGTGGGGGATGCAGCATGGTGCAGGGCATGGAGGTGGAACAGGGTGAGACTGAGAGATGGGCCACAGAAGCTCTAGGTCACAATGCCCAGCGGGGTTCCGCTCCTCTCACTCTTTCTCTCTCTCATCACTTCACCCCTGTGGTCCCTGCAAAGTTGGGCCCATTTCCTCTTACCTGGACATTTGCTGTGGACCCCCCACTAGTCTCCCTTCCCCTCTCTGTAACCTCCAATCCACCCTCCATAGCAGCGATTCATTCACCCATCCAACCATTCATTTGTTCAGCAAATATTCACGGAGGGGCAGGGGCTGTGTCATGCAGGGCCCTGAGGCTGGAGCCCCTCCACTTTGATGACCTTGTTTTCCTTCCCCCACCCATTATGTCATCTCAGGAGACCACTCTCTATTTCTTGAGGGGTCCTCTCTTTTACCCTCTCTCTTTGCATCTGCTCTCCCACTGCCTAGAAGCCCACCCTGCCCTGATCCTTCCCACAGCACTCTCCTCATCCACTGAGGCTGAACTTACCACCTTTGTCTCACCTGCCTTCCTGGGCAGGACATCCCTGTCACCCACCCTCGGGTCACCTCTCATCACAGGACTTACCACCCCTTATCTTTCCAGTGCATATATCTTGACTTCCCCCACTGGATTATGAACTTTTTGAGGGCAGGAGCTTTGACTCCTGGGGACTCAGTGCTGAGTTGGATTAAAGGAAGGAGTTTCTATAAGGGACCAAGATAGGACCCAAAGGTCCCACTGCTTGGGTGAGAATACCAGCTACCGCATTCTTGTGCCATGGGACTCTGTGCAAGCTCTTCATCTCACTGAGCCTCCGTTTCCTCATCTGGAAAGTGGGGATAACAGGGTCCCCCTCTCATGGTTGTCATGAGGATGAAATGAGGGAAGCCACACACCACACGTGGTGGGGCGGCCTGAGAGGTAGACAGTGTGCTGCCGGTGTGAGCCAGTGTGGCATGATCGCTATTGTCAGATAACAGTGGACAGGTGGAAGGGAGGCTGAGGGCTAGCATGGATTCCCTCACCAGACACCCTTCCCAGCTGATAGGACTGCCAGCTGCTGAGCGTTCCCAGCTGGGAATGGCCCTCAGCTGTAGGGACTTGCCCTGCCCAAGGACACATTCGTTCCAGGTGCAGCCTGTGGCCAATGAGTGGCTGGTGTGTGATAAAAAAACGCCTGACCCCATTCCTCAGCTCTGAAGGGCCATCTCTGCTCCAGAGCTCCTGTGGGGTCACTGAGTTTTCTGTTGTAATTCCATTGTGCCAGCTGTTCCCTCCTCCCAGGCCTGTCTTCCTCACTCCTGCGTTGGTCTTACTCCTGAGCATTCTCCCCAGTAAACCCACTGCATGCCAATCTCCATCTCAGAGTCTTTTCCCAGGAACCAACAGAAGATAACAGGCATGGCAGGAGCTCCAGTGAGAAAATGGTGCAGGAACCCAGGAGGGTGGGAGGTGGAAGAGAAGGCCAGGAGAGGAGGGGTGGGCACTGGCCTGGAAAGATGCCATCAGTAAAGTGCTAAGTCTCTGGTACATCTTCCAGCGTTTTTCCTGCCCTCACTCTCATGGTCCCCTTGTTCCCTGGTCTTTTTTTTTTTTTTTTTTTTT
>NC_045453.1:3081508-3102672 GCF_002776525.5 Piliocolobus tephrosceles
TTTTTTATGGCTGCATAGTATTCCATGGTGTATATGTGCCACATTTTCTTAATCCAGTCTGTCACTGATGGACATTTAGATCATGTGGTTGGAAGTGCTGGCTTTGGGGCCTTTTCTTGAGCTGAGTCCTGACTGTTTCTGATGCACTGTGAGGCCTTGGGCAAGTCCCTTCACCTCTCTAAGCCTCAGTGGTACCATCTGTATAAATCGACAGAGGTGATACAGAGCCCTCAGCACAGTGCCTGGAGACCCTGGGCATGCCCCAGAAATGCTGCCTTTTGGGCAATTCCTCCTAAAGGATGAAGAAAGCAGTTTACAAATCAACTTGCATGGGTGCTGTTTTTGCGTCTCATCCCTGAGGCCTTCCTCTCTGCAAACTCCATAACTGACCTAGAAAGTTTCCTGAGACTTTCTAGAAATCATAGCAGGTTTTTCCATTTGGAAAGCTTTACTCTGTACCCTCTTATTTCACAATGGCTGACAATATCAAACGAGAATGGGTCACCTGAAAAGAGGTGTTAATGTGTGCCAGGCAGGAGTCGAAGAGCTCTACACGAACCAAGCTTTCACAGTAACCCTATGACATGGGTACTATTTTAAAAGCTAAAGAAACTGAGGCTCAGAGAGGTTGAGCAATGTGCCCTGGTCACACAGCAAGTGAGTAAGGCTGTGTAGGAGAGTGACTAAGATATGAGACAGGTTGGACTGGATTTGAATTCAACTCGGGCTCCACCATTTACTATCTGGGTGTTGGGTAAATCATTAGCCTTTAACTTCACTGTGCCCTCATTTCCTTATCTACAAAATGGGGATGACAACCCTTACCTCTCTGACCATGGAGATTAAATAATTCATATACAATGCCTGATGCAGACAGGCCTTTATTCACCTCACACCATACATGGAGCACCTACTATGTATTGATCACTGTTCTAGGTGCTGGGGACAGAAAAGTGAACATAGTCCCTGTCCCCATGAAACAGACATCCTGGAAGCAACAGCTAACTCAATGTTAGTGGTAACAGTTAACTGAACTTTAGCTGAGACTATTAGATGGAATTTGTACCCACATCTCTTTGATCCCTCAGAGGGGCCTCCCCACTCCTCTTCCCCGGCAACATTCTTCACCTTAGCTCTTAACACCCACAACACATTTTTGCCCATGAATGAGTCTCCTCCACTAGAATGTAAGTTCTTCTGAGACCTTTACTTTTGTCATCTCTAAACTGGGATAACATCTAGACTATCAAGACATTTTTATAAGCTAATGTCTTCAAATCAGTGATAGACAAGGGTGGTTATCCTAATACAATAACACCCAGAACAAGGATGGTGTGTTCTGACCTGAGAAGAGGCAGGGAAGAGCCATAGGAGGCAGGGTTATTTGAGCTGGACCCTAATAGTGAATACAATGTGAATCTTCAGAGAAACTAGGCAGGTGAACCTGCCTTGGCAAAGGCCTGGAGGCTTGTCTTCAAGCCCCAACTCATCCAAGATTTCTGCAGCCAGGCCAGTCTCCCTCTCCTCCAACTTGATCAGCGCTGATGGGTGGTGGGCAAACACTTACTACTTAATACTTCATCACACACCATCCAGCCATGGTTACTGATGTTTCCAACAACCTGTGTTACTTTGGGTTTCCTGGTGAGTGCCTGAGCATCAGCAATCAGAGGCCTTTTCTGTTTAATCTTTCATTCATGTACTCATTGATTCACTAATTCATAATGGATTTGTTTATTTGCTTAACAAACACTTCTCAAGGGCCTCCTCCATGCCAGGTGCTGGGTCAGGTGCTGAGACCCCATGTCTGAACAGTCAGGCTTCCTGCCCTGGAGGAGCTCACGGTTACATGGAGAGAATAGATGAGAACCATCCATGCCAACAAGTAAATATAAAAAAGTGGTGATGACTTCCATGAAGGAAGCAAAAGAGAGGTTGAGAGATGATGTCAGAGAAATCCTACTTACTATGGGGTGATCAGGGAAGCCTTCCTGGAGGCAACAGTCAAGTTGAAACTCAGAAGATACAAGGAACAGCAAGGAGAAGAGTGAAGAGGAAGATGTTTCAGCCAGAGGGAACAGCGTGTGCAAAATCTCTGAGGTAAGAAAGAGTTTGGCATGCTGAAGAAATAGAAAGAGGCTAGGGTGAAAGAGTGGGAGACGGGGCCAGGACACATAGGGCCTGGTAGGCCATGGAGAAGAGGTGGGTTTTTGCTCAGAGCACAGTGGGGTACCATTGCAAACTTTCAAGTGGGAAAATGAGAAGATCTCTTGGACGCCAGGTGGGTGGGACCACAGGAGGCACCCGAGCAAGAGATGCTGCACGCTAGGCCTCTTCCCCACACCTGATCCTTTAATCCCTCCATTTGTACACACCTTGTGATGGGAACTCAGTACCTTGGAATGTAATCCCCTCCATTGTTGGATAGTTTGAGCTGATGCAACATTATCCCTTTTCTCAGTGACTCTCAAATGTTTTCATCTCAGCACCCTTTATATCCTTAAAAATTACTGAGGACCACAAAGAGCTTCTGTGTATGTGGATTATATCCACAGCCAGGACTAGAGTGAGTTAAACGAGGCCCTCGCCTCAGGTTTAAAATTTGTGTGCCAAAAATATCAGTAATTAGGATATTTTAATGCAATATTTTGAAAAATTCACACTGAAGCCTGAGGTGAAAGGAAAAATCAGTAGTATTCGTCTTCTCTTTATTTATAGTTTTAGTATTTTGTGCATCATGAATGTTTTTGCATTAATTTTTTTCATTGCTATCAGAGCGATGGTGGCATCACATGTCATATCAACTTTGGACAATCCCACTGAGGGTGAGGGTGAGAAGAACAAATAATGTCTTAGTGTTGTTGTGAAAATAGTTTTCACCATGTGGATGCCCTGGAATGGTCTCAGGAACCCCATGGGTTCCAGACTGTACTTTGAGAACCATTGCTTTTTTTTTTTTTTTTTTTTTTTTTTTTTTTTTTTTTTTTTTTTTTTTGAGACAGTGTCTTGCTCCATTGCCCAGGCTGGAGTGCAGTGACGCAATCTCGGCTCACCGCAACATTTGCTTCCCATGTTCACGCAATTCTCCTACCACAGCCTCCTGAGTAGCTGGGACTACAGGTGCCTGACACCACACCCAGCTAATTTTTGTATTTTTAGCAGAGATGGGGTTTCACCATGTTGGCCAGGCTGGTCTCGAACTCCTGACCTCAAGTGATCTGCCCGCCTCAGGATTATAGCTGTGAGCCACCATGCCCGGCCTGAGAACTGTTGCTTTTGATAAAACAAAAATCTTCATGGAGTTTCCACCATTCAGTCTTAGATCTATACCCCAGGGCTCCACTCATGTCTGTCTTCAAGGGAGCAGCTGCTGAGAGGCTGAACTTTAGAACTTATGCTTCTTTCCATCTATTCCAGGCTAAAGGTCTCCCAGAGCATGGGGTTCCCACCCACCTCTCCCCGTCCCTCCTCTAAACAAACCCCATTTGGTTAATGTTTCTGAAAGACTAGAGGCCCCCAAATTCCCATGTGTGGCCTGAGCAGTATGGAGGTCCCTGTGGACCTGTCACCACCCCCTTGAGACACTCCATGTCTGTTCCCACCTCTCGGCCTGTCTAAGCCCCCAGCCACCTGTCCCATAGTTCCTGTCCCTCATTCCTCCCAGCGTTGTGATTCGAGTGTGCAAAACCTCTCCGGGCTCCTGGAGAGCAGGTACCCCACCAAGAAATAGCAATGCAGGCAAAGAAAACCTCCAATGTATTAAGCTGGCTTCGTTAGGAGGCCAACTTCTGAAAATTCAATTTGTTGGTGGTAGAAACAGGATATTGAGCCTGGCCAGGATGGGCTCTGAGGAGGACATCTGAGGGGGAAGAAAAGAGGCAGCAACCTGCAGGGATAACAGTAACGTTGGGCACATTCCTCGGCAGCACAAAAACCCACTGCTAATCACAAACAGATCCCTGCCTGCCCAGGGGCTTTCTTTGTTCGCTCCGATTTCTCCCTTCAAACATGACACTGAATCCACCAGGATCTGCCTCTCTTGGCTTCTCCTGGCACTTCTGTGGGCCTCAGTATCCCTGTGCTATATGAGAGGACTGGGCTAGGGTCTGTAATCCAAGGCTAATATCCCAGGATCCAAACTTCTCTGACTTAAAGTCCCCAAGAATCTGGAATTCCAGGATTATAACATGCCCAGATTTTATGACGGCAGAATTTGATGAGTCAATGATGGCAAGTTCTAAAGTGCTATGATTTTAAGACTGTGGCTTGAAGATCCGGCCTTGTAACTTTCTACGATTCTAAAATTTGGAGAGTGCAAGTCTCAACGATTTTAAGTGTCTGTGAGGCAGTGCCATGTGCTTTAGAGCCAGGCGGCCAGTGACCCTGGGCAAGTTACATGACCTTTCAGTGCCTCCGTCTTCACATCTGTAAAGTGGGGATCATATTGCTGCTACCTCCTGGGGTGGTTGTGAAGATTAAAGGCGATGATATTTGTAAACAGTGTCTGGAGTAGTAAGCACTCAATAAATGTTTTGTACCTATCATTATTCTAAGATGAACAGTTTCTACAGCCTCAGAGTCTGAGATGGACCTCAAAGACCCCAGAGTTGTAAGTTTCAAATAATCCATTGTTGGAAGATTCAATAACATACTAATTCTGTCAGCTGGCTATGGACATACCATGTTTGGGCATCCTTGACCCAGGATCATGGGATTTACCATGGGCAAGCTGAAGAGGCTGGCTGGCCAGCCTGAACCTGGCACTCCCAGCTACAAAACCAATGAGCATGACAAATTGGGAACCCTCAACTCCTGAGAAGTGCCCTCCTCTTCCCCCAACACTTACCACTGGGGATAACTTGACCTTTTGACTAAAGGCTCATTGACCTTAACTATCTCCTGGAATCCATAAAGACACAGGAAGACCATCATTCCCCTAGCTTGGAACTCCTTTCCTGAAGGACCTGCTGTGGCTCCCTACCGTCTTTCAAACCAAGTTCTATTTTTCAGTTCTTTTGGAGCCCCTTAATATCTTGTTCACTTCAAGGTAAGTCAAGATAATCTGGAATGGTGAAGGGAGAACTGGGATGGTTCGTCTGGAAGTTATTTCTAGGTCCAGGTGCATTTGTTCATTCTTATTCACAATACAGATATTAAATATCTATTATATGCCAGTCTCTCTTTTGGGCTCTGAGGACACACAAGTGAATAAGACAGATAAGGTCCCTGTTCTTGAGACCTCACAAAGCTCCCTGACTCACTGTACAGCATTATTCTCAGGGGAGAAGAGTACAGGCCATTTCCCAGCTGCACAGCCTTGAACCAATGCTCTGTGCCTCATTTGTAAAATGGGTCAATAACACTACCTACCAGATAAAGTTATTGTGAAGATTAAAAGAGCTGGTAAAGAGCTTGGCACAGTGGCACATAGTCTACAATCCATGAAAGCTGCTTATTATTATTGTCGTTGTTACTTCATTTCTACCTCCAACTCCTTTTATAGCACTTAGTGTGGTGGCTAAAAGCCAGAGAGACCTGGGCTCAAGTCCTGGGATATTAAAGATGGATAATCATCGTGCCTGCTTCCCAAGACTGCTTGCCTGGCATGTTGGCCACACCCAGCCAGGGCTCAGATGGTAATAAAGACACACTCTCACTTTCATCTGCTCTTTCCCTGAGAACCCATCGCAACCAGCCTCACTACCTGCATCAGGTCCCACACAATGCACAACCTGAGCAACTTCCTTTCCCTTTTGGGTTCCAGTGTCTTCCACATAGGGCCTGAGTAAAACTGGCTCTAAGACATGGGTTGAGACATTTGGGCACGATACAAAGGGCAATAGGGAGCCAAAGCTGGCGCTAGAGAGAGGGAGTGTCCATCTAAAGCGTGTCCCCTGTCTTCCAGTGACTCCTCTATACCCCTTACATCTCATCCTCACAGCTACCAAGGGCTTGCTTCTGCCAGTGCCGGCCATGAGTCCCTGGCCTGTTTGCGGTTAGGTTATTTTTTCATTAAGTTTGCAATTATTTTTAAAATGCAAGTCAAATAGTGATGTGATGAGCTGAGCAGGCGGGAGGTTAAAGCTTTTTCCCTGCCTGCGGCCTGCTTGGCCCCCACGCTGTTCTGGGTAAAGGGGAACATTTTCAGGAAAATAAACAAGGAGGCCTTGATTCTTTGGGGACTTTATGAACTTGACCCCACCCCGACTCCATGCCCCACCCCATTAGCAGGCCTGGTCACTCTCCCTGTTAATTAAAGGGGGGACTAGTTTCCAGGGCAATTTCAGCTCTGGCCGGGCTTGTGCCCACATCCTTGAGAGGGAGGCCATGGTGATGGGCCGGCTGGGCGGCTGGTGGCCTTGGAGGTAACAATTTGTCTCGAGATGGAATCCACTCCCCTGAATAAAGGGACTTTGTGTTCTCTCCCATTCTCATACCCCCCTGGCACCCACGGAGGGATCAGAGGGGAAACATCTGTGGTTCCCAAGAACAGTGACCGCCATGGTAGGCAGCTCTCAGGCCACTGCCTGGGCCAGTGGGACTTCCTCATGCACGCTGGGCCTCTGTCTGTCCTCAGAGCTCTGCCTTCTCATAGAAAACATGGATCCAGGCAATCACTGGTTCATTCATTTGTTCACTCAGCAACTCTTTATTGAGCATCTACTGATATACCAGGTGCTCACAGGCACTGAGTGTATGGAGGTGAAAAAGCAAAGCTCCCCCTGGTCATGGAGCTCACGATCTAGTGGGGTAGACAAACCTAAAGATAAATAAGTCAATCAAATCCATTGGCAGGCAGTCAGACGAGGCCACACAAAACAGAGTTAGTAGAGAGAAAGTGACAGGTGTGTGGGGATCCTCCGAGGAGGTGGCGTCTGAGCAGGGACCTGCAGGTAGAAAGGGGTGACCTGGAGACAGTGGCACTGAGCAGGGACAGGTCAGCCTCACGCCTCCACCCCACTTTTCCTCCTCTAGGCTTTATAGTCAAGGCTATTCTTCACTCGCTGGCAAGCCAGCAATGACTTATCTGTATTCTCCTTAATATATCATTTGCTATTTTATTAACTGTGTCAAACGCATTTGTAACACCAGAACATGAAGCCGCCTTGGCATATAATACAGGCTCTTACTTCAGTAAGAGTCACAACACCCATATTGCTGACACACTTTTGTCCAATATAATAGGGTGCTTTTTCCATTTAAAACTCTAATGAAATGGTAGCTTTAAGATAGCAGACTAAAGACATTTCTATTCCCTTTCTCTTGTTAAAAAAGAAAAAACAAACAAAAAACCTCCCCAAAACAAGAACAAGAAGCAGAAACAAAAACTCTGTCTTTGAGAAAATGGAGAGACATTTGTAACCCTGAACTACAAGAAAGGAAAATGGATGGAGAAGTGGCCAGTGACATAACAGAGAGGAAGAAAGTCAAACCTAAATGGATGGGGTAGGTGACTGCTGTGTGGGTGGATTGCTGCAAAGAGAAACAAGCCAATTTGCCCGAAAGGTTCAAAAATTGGAGCTACTAGGTCTTGGAGGAGCTGCTGGTGAAGTGGGGATTGAAAGCAATCTATACAAGGAGCGTGGGACCTTTAGGTCCCCAACCCCCATCCTGCCCAGCCAGGTAATAACCCCACTCACTTCTGGGCAAGCAAAGGGAGGTTTATTCTCTGAAAAAAAGGCAACAAAGAAACTTCACAACTAGAAACATCAGGCCCAGAGAAGGTGAGATCTTCAGCTCCCTTCACCTGTCTCATTCTAGAATGTCCAACCCCAGGCAGAAAATTATCTGGAGAACCACTTCCAGGACAAAGACCTAAAGATATGGTAATGGGGGGTGGGAGGAGAGTGCATTACAGAAAAAGCCAACCAGCCCCTTTCAGGAGCCCTATGCAACCACTCTGCATGGGCCCTACACAAAAGCCTACCAGTCCACCCTCCCCTCCCAGTTTCCAGCCAGATTGGTAATGTGAATAGACAGCCAAGGATCATTAGAAATTTAAAGAAATTTCTATCATGAAATGCAGAGATCAAAGCAAACCATGAGGGCGGAGTAAAAGGTCTTCAAGAAAAAGAATCCAGGGAGCAAGAGAAAACTTAAATCTTACAATTAATATCCGTTGAGTGATAAAGATATTGCAACAGTAAAACATGAACAAGAAACTCTCTGAAAGGAACAGAGAGTAAGAAACCAGAGATTAAAAATCTGTGCAGTAGATTGCACAAATGGCCCCAAGTTTCTTCTGTCCCAGAATGCCTGCCACTTCCCAATGAAACTGCAGAACTTCCCATCATGGCATACAATCTGGTTATCTGTTGTTGCATGACAAACCATCACCAAAATTAGTGGATTATTAATTTTGTGGGTTAGAAACTCAGGGAGGGTGCAACTGGATGATTATTCTGTTCCACATGGTGTTGATGGAGCTCACTTAGTGGTCTTCATCTGGTGGATGAGCTGGTCTGGAGGGCCCAAGACAACATCACTCACCAGTCTGGCGCCTTTGGCCCAGATGGCTGGAAGCCTGGCTCAACTAGATTATTGAGTGGAGTGTCGACATCCAGCACGGTGGTCTCACATCTCTTCCTCAATGGCTGGCTTACCCCGGAGTGAGTGTCCCAGGAGGGCCAGATGGAAACTGCAGGGCCTTTTCTAACTTATCTTCAGAAGTTCTGCCACATCACTTTTGTTGCATTGCTAAGGGTACAGGCCCAAGCAGGGGAAAGTGTCATGAACCCTATCTGCTGATGGGACAAGTGTCAAAGGATTGGTGCACATGTTTTAAAACTTACATGCTACCAGGGGATGTGTTCCACCAAAAAGAGGAACTAAACCAAGAAGAGGAACCATGAGCTTTTCGTGGGTAACAAATTGCTTGAAAACGGCCACCATTTATTTGCTCATGAACCTATAGCCCAGTAGTGGCATGGGCTGGGCTCCACGTGGTCTTGGCTGGCTTCTCTCCTGTGTCTGCCGTCAGCTGGTGGTCAATGGCCTCACTCACATATATGGTGGTTGGCTTGGCACAGCTGGGGTAACAGAGATGATTCAGGCATCAGTCTCTTACACTTCAGCAAACCAGCCTGGGTTTGCTGCCAGCCTGTTTGTGGTCACAGGGTTCCCCAGAGCTGAAAGGGCAAAGGCCCATATGCACAAGTCATTTTCCAGCTGCTGCTTGTCTCATGTTTGCCATTATGCCATTGGCCAAAGCAAGTCATCTGACCAAGCCCAGAATCAATGTGGGAGGGGCTTGGACAAGAGCTTAGACACAAGCCAGGGAATGAATCTCGGTGGCCTTTATTTTGTAAATTTTCTATGATGACCTGAGATATAGCAGTCTGTGGTTTCAACACAGGAGAGACAAAGGAAGTCCTAGTGGTATCTGTGCCCCAAGCCTAGAGCAAAACAAGTCCAGATGGGCATCAAAGTTCAGAGTCTCCAGAAAAAAAATGGCGGCAGCATTAAATTATCAGACAGGTTTGTCTGAAGATATCATGTTGAGGGGTGTTTTACAGAGCTGTTTTCTGAGTGAGGGAAGACTTGGGTCCAATGTTCAAAGAAAGCTAACCAAACAAAAAGCAATATTTAAAAGGGTATGGCTAAAGATGGTTTCTTTTCCTTTTTTCTTTTTTTAATCACGCAATAGTTGGCCATATTTGGGAGGTACATGTGATATTTTGATACCTGTATACAGTGCATAAGGATTAAATCTGGGTGATTGGGATATTCATTACCTTAAAGATGTATCTCTTCTTTATGTTGGGAGTATTACAATTCTTCTCTTCTAGCTATTTTGAAATATATGATAAATTATTAACTATACTATTGTTTTTAATTGACACATAATTGCACACATTTATCAGGCACAATATAATGTTGCAGTACATGGATACATTATATAATGATCAAATCATGGTATTTAGCATATTCATCACCGCAAATATTTATCATGTCTTTGTGGTGAGAATATTCAGAATCTTCTATTTGTTTTGAAATCTACATTATAATTTTGTTTATTCTAGCCACCGTGCAATGCTATGGAGCACTGTGACTAACTCCTCCTGTGTAGCTTACAGCATTACTAATCATCAAGGAAATGCAAGTCAATACCATGAAGAGATACCTCACCCCAATTACAATGGCTATTATCAAAAGGACAAAAAACAGCACACGCTGGCATGAATGTGGAAGCAATTATTAATTCAAGAGAAAAGGGCTGAGAGTTTAAGAGAAAGGAAATGTCATTGTAATATGATACTTATTCAGCAGCAAGTGATATCTGCAGTCATAATAATGAAAACACTACATACAATATTAACAAAAAATTAATATTGATTATATTAGGAGGAGCGGGAAGGAAAAACAGGTATACTTGAGCTATATCCCTCCTCTTTCATAACAAGAAGTCAACATATGGTGTCAGAAATGGTACATCAAGAGCTTTCTAGGAGGCTGGTCACAGTGGCACACACCTAGTAATCCCAGCACTTTGGGAGGCCAAAACAGGGAGATCATGTGAAGCCAGAAGTTCGAGACCAGTCAGGGCAATATGAAAAAACCCCATCTCTACTAAAACTACAAAACTTAGCTGGGCATGGTGGCACGCACCTGTGTAACCCCAGCTACTCCAGAGGTTGAGACACAAGAATTGCTTGAACCTGGGAGGCAGAGGCTGCTGTGAGCTGAAATCACACTCTACACTCCAGGCTTGGTGACAGAACAAGACTCTGTCTCAAAAAAAAAAAGCTTTATATCTGTAAGGTTCAGAAATACAGGAGTGCATATCAGAAGACACAGCTAAAAGCATCAACATATATTTTGGATACAGTGAGGTAATGGTTAATTCCTGAAAAAAGGCAGAGTGAATTTGGAATTTCACTACATCACTCACGGGGATATAGGTGCCAGACTCCTAATTCTGCCACTGTGTGGCGCTTTTGAGGCTACCTGAAGAGTATCCGTTGAGAGAAACTTTGCTGACCTCTACCCCACCAGGGCTAAGGGTATCGCCTGGGCTCCCAAGGCCCCCACATGTGTTTTCTAGGGGACAGCTGCATCATCATCACTGTATTTTGGAGTCCATCTAGACTGAGTTGAATCTACTCTACCCCTCAGTTTTACACGAGGGGATGCTGGACTCCGAGAAGGGACTGGATTAAGGGAAAAATGGGGCCCTAGTGAGGAGAATGGTTGACAAGAGAGGAGAATGGGGGCCTCCAGGCTTGAGTTCTAGTCCCTGTTTTGCTGCCTACTTAGCTGTGTGGCTTTGAACCCCTAACCTCTCTGAGACTTAGCTTTCTTCATATGTAATGTGGGGTAACACATCGGGTTCTCAGCCACACATGGTGGCTCATGCCTGTAATCCCAGAGCTTTGGGAGGCTGAGGCAGGAGGATCACTTGAACCCAGGAGTTCAAGGCTGCAGTGAGCCATCACTGTACCACTGCATCCCAGCCTGAGTGACAGAGCAAACTCCGTCTCTTAAAACAAAAAAAATCTGGTCCTCAGGAGTGTCATGAAGGTAAAAAGGGATTGTGTGATCAGGCAACCAATGGGTCTTTAAAGATTTTGGTGTACCATTCTTGTCAGTGAACATTGCCTCCCAATATATTTAATATGTACATTTACAAAGTAAAAGCGTATTACTGCATCAATATATTATCATCTTATATGATATACACAAAATAAAAATTTTTTAAAGATGAGATCAAATATACAGATAGAATTACTAATTGTTTCTCTTGCAACCCAATGAAGTATACTCTGCAATACAGGGACTCCACTGGAAAATGCTGGTCTAGGAGATAGTGGGTATTTAATAAATGTAAGCACTTAAAAATACAATTATTATTGTTAGATAAAACTCTTGTTCTTCTCCTAGACCACAAGCTCAGTGGAAGTAGAGACCAGATAAAGTTTCCCTGAAGTATACCCAATAGGAGTTCGACAAATGTTGTTGATGGATGTGCCCAGGGTGAGGGAAGTGTAGCGGAAAGAGCCCTGGGTTTGAGGTTAAACAATCTTAGGCCCAAATTCTAGATTGGTCAAAAGCTCACTGTGTAGGCCAGGCACAGTGGCTCACGCCTATAATCCCAGCACTTTGGGAGGCCGAGGCAGGCGGATTGCTTGAGGTCAGGGGTTCAAGACCAGCCCAGCCAACATGGCAAAATCCCTTTCTACTAAAAAGAAAAAGAAAATTAGCTGGGCATGGTGGCGGGCACCTGTAATCCAGCTACTTGGGAGGCTGAGGCAGAGAATCGCTTGGACCTGGGAGGCAGAGATTGCAGTGAGCCAAGATCATGCTACTGCACTCCAGCCTGGGCAATACAGTGAGACTCCATCTCAAAAAAAAAAAAAAAAAAGCTCGTTGTGTGACTCTGAGTAGGTCAGTGCAATTCTCTAGATGTCCGTTTCCTCATCTGTTAGAGGAAACTAACAAACCCTCCCTGGTAGGACTGAGGTGAGAGTGACAGGTGTTAATGGGTGTGAATGTGTTCTGTTCCCTGTAAGAATTGCTATTCCATGGATATTACCATCACTCACCCAACAAACATCCTCTGTCTCCAAGTTGTGTTGAGAAGTGTTAGAGTGCTTTTGGCTACAAGTAACAGAATACTCGATTAAATGTGCCTTAAACCATAGAGGTTATTAATTTTTTTTAATGTTTTAGATTGGTGTATTGTATAAATAAAGCACACAAATCTTGAGCTGTAATGGCTTAAGGATTTTTTTGCAAGTGTATGATCTAGATCAAGATGCAGAACATTCTTGACACCCCATTTCGCTCCCCCACACCCCTTCCCAGCTACTGCTCCCTACTGCTCCACCTGCCATTGCAAAGGGTAACCACTAACCAACTTCTAACAGCATGGTTTTGCCCATTCTTAAGCTTCATAGAAATGGAATCATGCTGTGTGTACTCTTTTATGTCTAGCTTCTTTTGTACAATATAATAATTTTAAGATTCATCCATATTGCTACAGGTATCAGTAGTTTATTCTTTTTCACTGCCATGTAGTTAAAAAGTAACTATTTTATCAATGTAGTATTTCCAATATATCCATTCTACATATTCATAAAATGACATATACATCCATATACCACAACTTACTTTTCCCTTCTTTTGTTGACAGGCATTGGTGGTGTTTCTTGTGTTTTGCTATTCTGAATAAAGCTACTATGATCATCTACATACACATCTTCTTAAGAGATTTCAAATGTCATCTCCCAGCACAGAGGCTGCCTTTTGGTTATTCTAATGATGTCTTTTGATAAACAACATTTAACATTTTAATGTTGTTCAAGTCCTAGGGTTGTTCAGAGGATGAACAATGTCATCAAATTGTCGGGCTTTACTGTCCTTCATTTTACCCCTCAGAGTGTGGTAGGGATGTTTCCTCGTGGTCACAAGATGGCTGTCACAGCTCTAATCATCACATTCTCACAACCAAAAGCAGGAAGAAAGAGGGGAGGAAGGTAGATGGAGGGAAAATACCCCTTCCCAGAAGTTCCCAGCAGACTTTCCCTTTTGTCTCATTGGCCAAAACTCGGTCACATGGCAACCTCTCACCACAAGACAGGCTGGGAAACTATCTTCCATTTTCAGCCTCTGTCCTAAGAGATGGGCTCTGCCAGCCTGGGAAAGGGGGAGGAAGAAGAAGCACAATATCCAATTAGTGAGTAATTACAATGCCTACTATGAGAATCAATCAGTGACTGAGGTAGCATGACTAACTGCCCTGGTTTACCTGAGAAATGGGATTTTTAGAGCTAAAACCAGGAAAGTCCTGAGCAGACCAGGAAGAGCTGGTCACCCCTTCCTTAAGGAGCTTTCACTCAGCTTGAAGGCAGGATCGGCTAGACCTCATCTCAAACCGAGATGGAGACAGTAATCAGATAAGGTTCCAGGAAGGCAGTGTGAGGCTTACCTGCATCTTTAGTTACCCCAACCTTAGATGCCAGCCCCCGACATTCTACCATTAGCTCTACTCTAGCCAGTCAGTCTGGCTCAAAATATTGATGTGTGCCTCACATGTGCCAGGCTCTGCCCTGAGAGCTGAGATTCCTGGTTGCATCAGATACAGTTCCTGCCCAAAGGAACACCAGACCAGTGGGGAGATGTCAGGTACACAGACAGTCAGACATGAGCACTATGCTGGAGGCAGCAGGATGGGAGGACAGAGTGCAGCCTGGCAGGGTTTTCTGGGGAAGGCACTGCCTCCTCTGGGATGTGTAGGAGCCTGACCAGTAGAGGAACGGAAAAAACATTTCAGGCATGAGCACTGTCCACTCTCCAGTCTTCTTTTAATGATGCTGGGCAGCTCATTCTTGGGAATTTTATTTTCTCCTTAATAAGATTTTATTTCCCCCTTGTGAAGGTCCACTTTCGATCTGCAGCGTTCTCTGCAAACCCTTTTACATCCACTTATTTGACCCTCACAATGGCACTTTGTGGGTGCACAGCTTCAAAGATGACTACCTCATTTTATGGAGGAGGAAACTCAGGCCCAGAGAGGAGGAGGAGGAATCCCCTACACAAGGTCACGTGGCTACTAAGTGCCAGATGGGCAATTAAACTCAGCTCCATTTCCCTACAGCTGCCCTTCTCCGGGCAGGGCCAAGGTTCCTCTAGGGCTTGGGAGGGGAGAGCAGATCTCCTCATAGTAGACTCCTCTCTGCAGTGTCCCCCTGGCAAGAGCACCATTAGAGAAGATGGGGGATTGTGCCCACATATGGCCCCAGGACCATCCCATTATACATCAGCCTGCCACAGAGAAGAACTATCCTGTCCCCATTGCCAGAACGCTGCTTAGTCCTCTTGGAAGCAAGAAGCCCTCCTCTCCCTCTCAGAGAAATGGCAGCTTTGGGAGTCCAGGAGAGAAGGTAGTGGAGTCCCATGGAGTCAGCAGACTTGATGATGCGATTGGTCACTCACCAGACAGCATCAACTAACCCCACCCCCTCGGAGGAATGGGGTGGCTCCAGGCTCCACGGTCTCTTAGAAGTGGCTCGGCACCAGCAGGGTCTGTGAAGTGGAGAAAAAAGACTGGCCCCTTCCCAAGAATCCAAACCCTGAAAACCGTTCTGAAACTGTCATGCAAATGGGGCATCATCACCCACAGAGCTCACAAGCAACGGTGTGGATTCACTCATTTATCTACTCATTTATTCATTCTGATTTTTTTTAGCACCTTACCTCAAGGAGCCTGTTAATCTAGTTCAATTTATCAGTCTTTTTTTTGTGTAATAGTGCTTTTCTTTTATGATAGTGCTCTCTTCTCAGGGCTGGGGAGACAATGATGGACTAGGTTGCCCCAGTAAGCTAATGGTGGAGTGAAAGAGACCTTAAAGGATTAATCCCATCAATATGCAATTTGAGTGTCATAACACTCATAGGAAGAGTGTAGAGATGGACAAAGCCAGATGACTGATTTATCTTGGAGGTGTGGGAGGTTGGCTCACCTTAGGCCCCTGGCACTCTTTATTTGGGATCCCCACCTTGCATCAAATATTTTTAAATGTACCACATTAAATATATTTTTAGCTTGTAAAAATTTAAAAATTTTTACCTTTTGTATATACAGGCTCTGAGTGATTTATTTAATTAACACCTGTCTAGATTATATGACAGTTGGCCCACATGCTGGAAAGGCTTTGTAAAGAGAGAAAAATGGAACCCACAAAGGATTTCAACTCCACCTTGAAATGTTGAATGTGCTGGGGTTCTGTGTAGGACTTTATTTGAGCAAAGAGATCGTGGCTAAAATACTTTGAAACCTCGTCCCCCTAAAGGCCACCATATGCACCAGGCTTGTGAGGTCTGGGCTGGGTGGGAAAGGTGGTATGGGACAATCTTGAGTGGTGGGGACAGCACTGGGAGCCCAAGGCTACCGTGAATAGGCAGGAGGTCCCTGGTTCTGGAGCAAAGTTCAGCATCCAGGGTATGCAATGGACAGAGGGCCTCCCCTGGGCTGGGGATAGGGGGTGGTTGGTGGGTGATAACTATAGAACAAAGGGGGGCTGTAATCTTGGCCCGGACCACCTCCAGCTGGGAGCTTATGACAGCTGGAGACCCCTGGGAGTGACAGGAATCATTTCTGTTCCTTCCTGTGGGCATGGTATGTGGGAGGAAGGTCCCTGGCTGCCATCAGAGAAGGAAGGCCAAGCCTATTCTTGGGTTGAGACACAGGTGAATTTTCAAAGGAATCCTTCTTAAAGGTGCTAGAGCAATGAAGATTTTTTTAAAAATCATTATTATTAAAATAATGGTTCAAGAACTATAGGGCTAAACTTAAACCATTGAGTTTTAAAAAATTAAACCTTTAAATTTTAGTGAGAAAAAAATCATCATCAAAATTCATTAAAAAGGAAAACTGATGACTTGTAAGCACAGGAATAAGTGCTTCCCATTACTCTCAATTAAGAAATTCGCATTGTTTAAAACCCAAACTATAAAAGTCCCGGAAAACAACCTAGGCAATACCATTCAGGACTTAGGCACGGGCAAGTATTTCATGATGAAGCCATCAAAAGCAATTGCAATGAAAGCAAAAATTGACAAATGGGACATAATTAAACTAAAGAGCTTCTGCACAGCAAAAGAAACTATCAACAGGGTAAAGTGACAACCTAAAGAATGGAAGAAAAGTTTTGCAAGCTATGCATCTGAGCACAGTCTAATACCCAGCATCTATGAGGAACTTAAATTTACAAGAAAACAACCCCGTTAAAAAAGAACATGAACAGACATTTTTCAAAAGAAGACATACATGCGGCTGACAATCATATGAAAAAAAAGTTCAACATCATGGATCATTAAAGAAATGCAAATCAAAACCACAATGAGATACCATCTCACACCAGTCAGAATGGTTACTATTAAAAAATCAAATAATAACAGATGCTAGCAGGGTTGTGGAGAAAAAGGAATGCTTATATACTGTTGGTGGGAGTATAAATCAGTTCAAGCATCATGGAAGACAGCGTGGCGACTCCTCAAACACCTAAAGACAGAAAGATCATTCGACCCAGCATCCCATTACTAGGTATATACCCAAAGGAATATAAGGGCCGGGTGCGGTGGCTTACACCTGGAATCCTAACACTTGGAGGCCGAGGTGGGCAGATCACTTAATGTTAGGAGCTTGAGACTAGCCTGGCCAACATGGTGAAACCCTGTCTCTGCTGAAAACACAAAAATTAGCCAGAAGTGCTGGTGGGCACTTGTAATCCCAGCTACTTGGAAGGCTGGGGCAGGAGAATCACTTGAATCCAAGAGGCAGAGGTTGCAGTGAGCCGAGATTGTGCCATTGCACTCCAGCCTGGGCAACAGAGCAAGACTCTGTCTCAAAAAAAAAAAAAAAAAAAAAAAAAAGAAGAAGAAATATAAATTGTTCTGTAATAAAGACACATGCAACTGTATGTTCATTGCAGCACTATTCATAATAGCCAAAACATGGAATCAACCTAAATGCCCATCAATGATAGACTAGATAAATAAAATGTGGTACATATATACCATGGAATACTATGCAGCCATAAAAAAGGAAGATTCTGTCCTTTTGCAGGGACATGGATGGAGCTGGAGGCCTTTATCCTTAGCAAACTAATGCAGGAACAGAAAACCAAATACCACATGTTCTCACTCGTAAGTGGGAGGTAAATGATGAGAACACATGGACCCACAGAGGACAATGACACACACTGAGGCCTACTGTTGGGTGGAGGATGGAAGGAGGGAGAGGATCAGGAAAAATAAGTAATGGGTACTAGTCTTAATACCTGGACAGTGAAATAATCTGTACAACAAACCCCCCATGACACATGTTTACCTGTGTAACAAACCTGCACATGTACCCCTGAACTTAAAAGTTAAAAAGAAAGAAATTCACATTTTAGACATACTGTGGCTTTCACAAGGAATAGAATATTTAATAGATAAAGGTATTAAAGTAACTTCCTAAAATTACTTTTTAATTGCAAAAGAAAAAGTAAACAACTTTACAGTGGAGAAACTGGATGTCACCTTAACCAAATGATCAGTTAACACTAATAAAGGGACAAATTGACATCGTGTACCTCTTAATGTGATAGACTGAGAAGAACACAGCATCATTTACAAGATATTCCTGCCCAAAATGCATAACCTGAGTGTAATCATGAGGAGACATCACACAAACCCAAATTGAGAGACATGACATTCCATAAAACAACTAACCTATATTTTTCTAAAAGGCCAACATCATGAAAGACAAAGAAAGACTGAGAAACTGTTCCAGATTAAAGGATACTGCAAAGACATGACAACTACATGCAACGTGTAATCCCAAACTAGAAAAAAAGCTATAAAGGCTATTTGTACTGGGACTGAACAAAATACAGACTACAGGTTAGTTAAAATGTATTGGGTGGCTGCATGGTGGGGAACAGGCCTTCTGCCACCCAGGTTGGAGTGTCAGGCCATTTAGCAATATTGAGTTGGTTACAAATACACATTCCCTTTACCCCATTGATTCCACTTGTAGGATTTTATTCTGCACATTCTCATATTTGTGAAATGACATCTGCATAAACGTAGCCATTGCATCCTTATGATAATACCAAAAGGCAGGAAACAAGCTAAACATCCATCAATAGGGAACCAATTAAATACATGATAGTACATCTACACTACAGAATCTATGCAGCTGTTAAAAAGAAAGAGGTTGTTCTCCAGGTACTGATAAACAATGATCTCCAAGGCTAGATGCGGCGGCTCATGCCTGTAATCTCAGCACTTTGGGAAGCCAAGGCAGGGAGATAACTTAAGGTCAGGAGTTTAAGACCAGCCTAGCCAACATAGTGAAACCCCATCTCTACTAAAAATACAAAAATTAGCTGGACATGGTGGCACACACCTTAATCCCAGCTACTCGGGAGGCGGAAGCAGGAGAATCGCTTGAGCCTGGGAGGCAGAGATTGCAGTGAGCCAAGATCCTGCCTCTGCACTCCAGTCTGGGTGACAGAGCAAGACTCCATCTCAAGAAAATAGAATGATCTCCAAGACATGTTGCAAAAAGTGAGGTGCAGAACACCACAGAGTATGCTACCATTCAGTAAAGAGAAAAGTGGGGGTGGATATTTGTGCATATGCTCATAAATGCGTGAACCATATCTGAGTAGAAACACGAGGAAGAAACTGATGAGAGTTGCTGCTTCCTGGAAGAGGAACTGGATGGCTAGGGACAGAAGAAATGATCATTACTTTCCTCAGTAGACCCTTTTGTACCATTTGTTTTTGTACAACCTGTGTGTTTTACCTATTTGAATAAGATGGTCAGGTGTGGTGGCTCACACTTGTAATCCTAGCACTTTGGGAGGCCGAGGTGGGAGGCTCACTTGAGGCCAGGAGTTTGAGACCCATCTGATCAACATAATGAGTTCCCCCTGCCTCCATCTCCACAAAAATAATAATAAATTTTAATAAAAGAAGAAAAAGGAGAAAGAGGAAGAGGAAGAGAAAGAAGGAGCAAGAAGAGGAGGAAGTGAAGGAATAATAAATGCATACATGCAAACACACATGCATAAATAAGTAAAATGGTAAAGTCATTTACCTTTAAAGTTTATAGTCAGGCTTTTACCAGTTGTCCCCCAACTGCTGGGGATGCATGAAAAGAATCACAGATGGCAGATGAAAGTTCCAGTCTGTCTCCTCACTGACTAGAGGGAGAAACTGAGGTCCCTTTACCCCCAGAGGAGGACGCAAAGATGCTTGGAAGGTCCTAGATGAGCACACCGGCCTCCTGGCCCCCAGCTGCACATCCAAGCCACCACCACCCCAGCATACAGGCCCTTCTTTTGAATTAACAATAGAGTCCATAAGTGGCCCTGAGCTCCTACCATCCCAATCTCTCCCCACACCATGCTCAGCCACGCCTCCTGGGATATGGACTTCTTTGCAACCACAGGTGTCTAGGTTAGCATATTTTCATCTTTTTCTTGGCTGCTTATTTTGCCTTTACCACCAAACTGTAAAATACTGGCTAAGTGTTCAGGATCTGAAGCTAGACAGACTTGAGTTTGAACCTCACTGCCCCAAGTCACCTCTTCCTTCTGAGTTCTATGAGGATGATCTGGTCCCTGCAGACACGTGGCAAGGATGCCTGGCACCCAGGGGCACTCACCACAGGGAAGCTGTTGTTATCATGGAAAATAAGCACTATCAGCCTCCAACTCTGATAAAAGCCTCAGCCACAGGAGAATTGCTTGAACCTGGGAGGTGGAGCTTGTAGTGAGTCGAAATTGCAACACTGCACTCCAGCCTGGACTACAGAGTGAGACTCCATCTCAAAAAAATATATATATATATATGTGTGTGTGTGTGTGTGTGTGTGTGTGTAAAAAGCTTCAGCCAAGACCCAGAGAAACCTACAAAACAGGTTCCAAGACTCTAGCTGTCTGCTCTGGGATGAGGGCTTTGAAAGGAGCATCCCACAGCCTTGGGAACCCACCTGCTGTACTAGGCAAAGGCAAAGAAAGTTGACATAGCCCCTATATCACACACACCGTTGGTGTTGATCGATTTGATTTAATAATTTGCAATTATCCAAATCATAAAAGTAGAATACAAGTGATACATTCTCTTTGAATATTTAAAATGTACAGAACATATTGATGGAAAAGTAAAAATTGTAAAACATGTAAATACAATATTGCACTAAAGATAAAAGACACAAAATTGTATCTGCTTTTTGATTCTATTTATATATGGTCCAAAAATTAGCAAAACTAGTCTAGGGTGATAAAGGTAATAGAAGGGCAGTGATAATTATCCTTGAGAGGATGACAGTAGGGCTGCTGGGGTGCTGGTCATATCTCTTTCTTCATCAGAGTGATGCTGACAGGGATAAATACAGTTTGTAAAACTTTATCAACTTGCCAACCTATCTATGCATATTAAATGCGTATTATACTGAAATATATTTTTAAAGTAAAAATAGCCCTTTGTGTATACCTCCACATTTTATTCCCTTCATCTGAAGAACTGTTAACAGCTTGGTATTTCCTTCTAGATATGTTTCTATTTGTTTATACTGATAAGTTGACCAATGTAAGCAAGTGGATGGATGGATAGATAGATGATAGATAGATAGATAGATAGATAGATAGATAGATAGATAGATAGAT